>NC_058130.1:273651948-273664881 GCF_016433145.1 Gracilinanus agilis | reverse complement strand
TACAGATAATTAGATCTCACTGAGGCCCTTAAAAAGGCAAATTTAAAAATTATAAGTTTTCTTTCTTTCCCCTCTGCATCTTATTTACCTTTTCAGGTTTCTCTCGATTTTTGTGGTTGGATATCAAACTTTCCATTTAGCCCTGGTCTTTTCTGTGCAAATACCTGGAATTCTTCAGTTTTGTTGAATGCCCATACTTTCCCCTGGAAATATATAGTCAATTTTGATGGGTAATTGATCCGTGGTTACAGGCCCAGCTCTCTTGCCTTTCTGAATATTGTATTCCAAGCCTTACGGTCTTTTAGTGTGGAGGCTGCCAGATCCTGTGTGATCCTGATTGGTGCTCCTTGATATTTGAATTGTTTCTTTCTGGCTTCTTGTAAGATTTTTTCTTTTGCTTGGAAACTCTTGAATTTTTCAATGATATTTCTTGGTGTTTTCCTTTCTTGATCGAATGCCGCAGGTGTTCTATGAATCCTTTCAATGTCTATGTTGCCCTCTTGTTGTAGGACTTCAGGGCAATTTTGCTGAATAATTTCTTTTAGTACGGAGTCCAGGTTTCTATTAATTTCTGGTTGTTCTGGAAGACCAATTATTCTCACGTTGTCTCTTCTAGACCGGTTTTCTTGGTCTGTCACTCTCTCATTGAGATATTTCATATTTCCTTCTATTTTTTCAGTCTTTTGACTTTGTTTTATTTGTTCTTGTTGTCTTGAGAGATCATTAGCTTCTAATTGCTCGATTCTAGCCTTTAGGGACTGGTTTTCCTTTTCAATCTGGTCATTTCTAGTGTTCAATTTGCTTATCAGTTCATTTGATTTCTGAGCCTCACTTTCCAATTGCAAGATTCTACCTTTTAAACTGTTATTTTCTTGCCAGATCTCTTCCATTTTCCTCAGAATCTCAGTTTTGAACTCTTCCATAGATTGTGAGGAGTTTTCCTTATTTGA
Source organism: Gracilinanus agilis (assembly GCF_016433145.1). NCBI lineage: Eukaryota > Metazoa > Chordata > Mammalia > Didelphimorphia > Didelphidae > Gracilinanus > Gracilinanus agilis. The sequence continues at coordinate 273,663,931 of NC_058130.1, read as the reverse complement.
GGAGGGTCCGGATGCTTGTTTGTTCTCCTCCTCTGTTTGCTCGGTTGTCTGGATTTTCTCTGTGTAAAAGCTGTCGAGTGTTAAAGACTTCTTTTTCTTGTTATTATTCTTTCTCTCTCTCTTCTGAACTTCCTGAGGCTGAGTAGCCATCATTAGCCCAGCAGCTTCTCAGATTTATCCTCGCGCTCAGTGTCTGTTCGCGATCTATTGGCTCCTGAGGTCTGAGTTCTGGTTTTTTCCAAGGTCAAGCCCCCTGGTGGGCCCTCTTGCTTGATCCTCTGCTGGAGGTTTCTTTACAAGTCTCAGGGCGCTGCTTCCACAGTCGTATACCTGTCTGCACTGGTTCCCCACTTAGGCTTTAGTTCCTGGTTGTGTCTGTCTCCACCCACTCCTCTGCTCAGCCAGCACTCTGCGCCCAGCGTCCTGCTCCCGCGCGCGCTCAGATTTCGCGTGCGTTTTTGACTTAATGGGGTCCTAAGTCTTGCTGCTCTCAGGAACAGGTCCCGGAGCTGCCGATGACCCGATGGGTGCCCCAAACTTGCTCTATTTCTTTTTAGCTGGGTTCAGAGCTATAGATGAGTGTGGAGGGGGTGGGGGTGGGGCAGTTGCTCAGCCCACGATTTAGTGAGAGCCCTTTATAGCCTGGAAATGTCTCGATTCCACGTACCTTCCACGCTGTGCCCTGTTGTGGGGTTCCTCCGTTCGTCTGGACTTGTTTTTATGTCCCCTTGAGGAGTTTTGTGTGTTTTGGTCAGGAGAGGTTAAGAGCTGCTTCTTACTCTGCCGCTATCTTAACCCGGAACCTTGTTCTATATTTTTAAATATGAGACATAGAACTTAAACATATTCTTACTATCACCATTTATTCAGGACACTTAAAACTCTAACAAAAATAGAGTCCAGTCCGCATGGTCAGAGGCTTTAGTGTGGTTCAAGCAGAAGTGGATGTTTTTCTGGAACTTCCCTGATTTCCCTTAATCTAGCAAATGTTGGCAATTTGATCTCCAGTTCCTTTTGCTCTTCAAAAACCAGACTGCTTTTCTGGTAATTCTCCATTCATATATTGCTGAAGTTTACACTCTTAAGTGTAACCGCTGGAGTGTGAAATGAGTGTAGTTGTTTAGTAATTTGAACATCCTTTAGTATTTCCCTTCTTTAGAATTGGGACATAAAGTGATCTTTTCCAATCCACTGTTGAGTTTTCCAAATTTGCTGGTATATTGAATGCAGTATTTTAATAGCACCATCTTTTAGGATTTTAAATAACTTGGATGGAATTCTGTCACCTCCAATAGCCTTCTTGCTAGCAGTGCTTCCTGAATTCCACTTGACTTCATTCTCCAGGATGTCTGGCTCTAGATCAATTAACCACATTACCATGGTTTTTGCTGATGTTAAGATTGTTCTTGCTACCTTTTCTTAATCTCTGCTTCTGTTAAGTCCCTACCATTTTTTCTTCTATCACATCCACTTTTGCATGAAACATTCCCTTGATATCTCTAATTTTCTTGAAAATATTTCTTGTTTTTTTCTATTTCTTCACATTATTCATGTAAGAAAACCTTCTTAAATCTGCTTGCTATTCTCTAGAATTCTGTATTCAGCTGGTTATATCTTTCCCTTTCTCCTTTATCTTTCACTTTCCTTCTTTTCTTGAGTATTTGTAAAGCTTCATCAGAAAGTCATGCTGCTTTCTTGCTCTTCTTTTTCTTTGGAACATCTCTTGTTGCTGTTGCTGGTACAATAGTGTGACCCTCTGTCCATAGTTCTTAAGGCACTCTATTTAATCCTTGAAATCCTTGAAATATATGCTTATATATTATACACATATACATGCATATTCCTATACATACATGCACATACATACCCCTATACATATATAGCTGAAACAAGATGACCCCATTGGGTACCCCTTGATGTTTGTTCAGACTCCACTTTTTAGCTTTCTTCTTTAGACTGCGAGCTTCTTGAGGGCAAGAGCTCTCTTTTTCTTATACCCCAGCCTAGTGCCTATAACATAATAGGGATTTAATAAATGTCTATTGAATTGAATAGTGCAAGACCCCAGTGGACACATACTCATTAACAAATATATGTAAAGAACAACAGAAAACAGTGCTGAAAACTAATCATAACGGCCATTCTGTGCAACAACTGCATTATCTTAGAGACTTAAGACAAGACACAAGATTGCCAGGTCACTCCTTGCTGGGTAGCAGGGAGAGACTGTGGATATGGAAGATCATAGGTATTGTCAGTCTTCATGTGTTAATTAGTTTTTCTGAACTGTTTTTCTTTTCTCTCTTTAGTCTCTCTTTTTTCTTAATAAGGGATAAATTTCTGAAGAAAGGGGGATATTTTGAAAAATAAAAGTAATTATAAAAAAATTTTTTCAAATAAGTGCTTAATGAATTAAAATTAATTGATTCATTAAAGCAGAATTATTTTCTTCCCTATACAGGATTGATGGACTTTTTTTGACTCTACCACACACATATAATCTAGGTGAGGAGATCACAATTCTTTATTTCTCTTTACCTGCTGCTACCTTACTTTCCTTATTACATTTTTAACTTGGGGGCTCAGGTAATCAAAGCAGTATATTCATATTTTCCACATTCATTCCTAAAATTGCAAAACTTCTCATTAATTAGTCAACTAGAACTGAGCATACATAGTAGTTTATTAAATATTTATTGTTTTAGTTTGATTAATTTAAATTAATATATTATTTAATATATTAGAGATTATTTATTATTAAATATTTGAAATTTAATTTAAAATCAAATATGTATTTAATGAACTGGGATGGGAGTTCAGAGCTAATTGGCTTAATGAGGCAGCCTGGTTAGTGGAGAATTGGCCTCAGAACTGGATTCAAGTATTTTCTCTGACACATACTATGTTATGTAAGCCTGAGTAACTTAGTCTTTCAATGTTCCTGGCTACTCTCTAAACTATAAATTGTCAAAAAAAAGGGTACTAACCTACTTTAGTATGGTGAGTTCCTTCGACAAATGAAATCATAGGTCCAGTTCCTATACCTATTTATTGAATAAACTCCAGAATCTTCTTTTCTCATAATTATTTCACTCCTCTCTCTTTCCTCCTCACTATGTTTTTGTTTTTATCTGTATCCTCTGTGTTTAGCACAATGCCTGGCCCATAGTAAACCCTTAATAAATGACTGACCAACTTCTCTTTTAGGTAGAGCTGCCCCTTGCTCATGGAACATTGTATATCGGCTGCCCAGTTGATTTACTGTCAGGCTGGGTCAAGCAGATTACTCTTCAGAGCCAGCTCCTCACCAGGCTTGGCTGCTTCAGCTACCAGAAAATTGCTATGGACTCCAGTTGCTGATCCTCTGGTGGCCCATCTGACCTTTGAAAGCTCAGCTCATCATTTCTGATACTCATCAACCCAAGATCAGTAATAAATAAAAACACAAAGACAAAACAAACAGCAATGTCATGCATCCATGGCCGCTCAGTCATGATGGGGAGGGTTGGGGATGGGGGTAGGCAGCCACCACCTCATCCCCCACCTAGAGTAGTTGACTCCCTCGCCACTAGGGAACTGAGTACTTCTGTTCAGGATTTTTTTTGTATGTACAGGTACTCATTTTTAAATGCTATTTTGAAAAGGCCTACCAGACTGCAGAAGAAATCCATAATAAATAAATACATACACACACTCAGATTAAGAAAATCTGCCATATATTGAAAAGAGCAGAGGAAATGGGACAAATCCCTGGGTGGGGGGAGCACACACAATTAAAAGGCTGGATGAAGAACTGAGATAGGAAACTATGAAAGACTAGTTGGACAAATAAAAGAACCAGGAGAAAGCAGTGTCAGGAAGAAAGGATCTAGAGGAGGTGATCAGTAGTTTCAAATACTGTAACAAGGTTAAAAATAATGAGGATTGAGAAAAAGCTGTTAGACTTGTCAATTAAAAGATAACTTTGAAGAAAGGAATTTTGAACAATGATATTAGAAACCAGATTTCTATATAACAAACAACAAAACAACACTAGTTATTTCTCATGTCTCAATTATAAGAAAAATTATAGAATAACCTTTAACTCTGAGTACAACTGTAAACAGGAGACAGGTGGCTCAGTAGATAGAGTGCTAGACCTGGAGTTAGGAAGAGGTGGAAAAAATTCAACCTCGAACACTAGCTGTGACCTAGCCAAATCATTCGATTTCTATGATCCCTTGCAGAAGGAAAAGACAAGCCTCTCCAGTATCTTTGCCAAGAAAACCCCATGGATACTATAGTTCATGGAGTCACAAAGAGGTGGGCATGACCGACAATGGAACAACAAAAACACAACTGGAATCAGTCAACAATTAGCTGATTCAGGTTATCAATTAAAATCTCTTCACAAGCTTTCCTGTTTCTCTGCAAGGTAAGAGTTAAATAAAGTTCTCAGAAAATAAATTCTCTGGGTTCTTTTTCCCTGTCCTCTCACAATCTCTTTTCAGACATCACAGTTAACAGTCTTTCCACAATAACAGTTAAACTGCCAGTCTCTCAAGATTCTATTACCTCCAAAAAGATACAGCACCGGTTATCTATAGTCTCTGTGAAAGAAGCTATTGAAGCTGGTTTTACACAGGTATGCAAAACTCATGAAGCACTGAATGAGCTTACAAAACACACACACACACACACACACACACACACACACACACACACACACACACACAGACCATGATTTCTGAATGATTGGAATTCTTCCTAATTCTCCAATGAAGTTCAGCTGGTAGATCAAGACTGGGGATACTCAAGCAGGGTCCTGCTGACATTTCTCAAATTCCTCAGTGCTCCAAGGATGACTATTTCACAAAAGAAGATGACATATGACTGCTCTGCATTTCTATTCTTGCTAAATGATGCCCTCTTCAGAAGGAATCTTTTGAGCTATAATGCCAAACATTATTCTGCCTGACATACATAATTGTATTATGTTGCTGTGATTAAAGCTAATGAGACCTTGAAACTCATCCAAAAAAATAGTCATCAAAGTACATTTTCTCCTGGTGAATTCATTAATAAAATAGAGGATTCCATATACAAAATATATGCAAGTAATTCCCAATCTGTCAAGTCCCTTAAACATGCAGTTCTGACTAGAGGAGGCTAAGGCTCAGATGAGACACAAATAACATTTGAGTTTCACGCTAAGGTAAAGCAATTTACTTTGTCTTGATTTTAATAGATATATGTAGTGTATTTGTGTGTAAGTAGTATGTTACCCATGTGCCACCAACACCAACTCCCTCCACCCCACCATGGAACTGAGATTATATTAAAGGAGGTATTCTCTAGTTAATGTGTATCATTTCACTCAAGCCCTCATGCCCAAAAGAAACCCAGAATATGCATTCTGATTAGTATGATCATGTAAAGGATTCTAAATATATGTATCTCCTTTAAGGATCTCCGGCATGAGGAAAAGCTCTAATGAAATATTAAAACCAAAGAAAAATACTACTGAGCTCAGTTCCATAAAGAATGAAACAAGGAAACAAGTCCTGATGTAAAGCCTTTTCTAAAGACTGAGGCATCCAATTTGAGAAAATGAAAGGGAACTAGACCAATGCCAGGGAATCTTGGGCTCAGGGATGGACAGTCCAAGAGATCAACTAAAAGTCATCATCAGTTCCATTGGTTCCATGGAATAATGCCAAAGGCTGAAGTCTGAAGACATGGACTCCCAGGTAGGTGACCACAAAGGCCTAAAACCATAAAACTCTAGTAGCTGATTACTTGAGAAAAATATCAAAGTCAATACAGCTAGAAAAGAGAGGGATGCTATGGATTTCAGTAGTAGGGAGAGTTTGTTGTAGCCAGATTCTGGCTCTAAGATTGTATGTACTGTGATCCCAGACTAAGGCTATGGAAGAAGGGAGAGCCTTGCTCAGTGCAATTTCCTACTTATAAGTAAAACCATGTCTCAGCATTACATAAGCACACTCCAACCTGTAGCAGGAAATAGGAATTAAAGTCACCCAATCTAACAGTTCAAACAGAACAGAAAGTGGCCCTGGCACAAAGGCCTAATTCTAGAATGAAAGCTATAGAAATGAGAAAAAAAATAAGATGGATAAAGGAAATCTTGAATAAAATCTTTGAGAAGAAAATAACCAATAGAACTTCAGGGAGTAGGGGAAATAATAGATCATATGTAAGGATTTTGATTTCTGGCTTCTGTGAGGAAGGATTTAAGTCAAAAAAAAAAGGAAAAGAAAATAATGCAGGTGACTTGACAAAGTTTGGACAAGCAGATCAGATTCTGAATTTAAAGACAAGAAATTTGGCAAAATTTGGGAGAAACTTAGAAATTAAAAATGAATCTCAAGGCTGAGTCTAGATTATTGATTCAGATTCCCTTTCCAGATTTTAAAGGAAAGAGAATCTAAGACAATGATAAAATATATAAAATAACTAAAATGGATTAAAGAAGATCAAGGAGGATTAGGAAATAGATCCTATAAAGGAAAACTACAGGAGAATAAGAAGATAGTTGGCAAGATTAAGCAATGTAGAGGAGATAAAGGAAATGGAATAATTAATAGATAAAAGAAATTGATAGAGTAGTAAGTGTAGTAAATTGAGGAAAGAAAAAGGTAATTGTTATAATACTGAAGGGGGAGAGCTTGGCTGTGACTGTGTTGAGAAAAAGGATAGTGATTCTAACGATATCTAATTATTTAAAAGTGATCATTACCTGTAAAAAAATTAACTTGATGCTAAGGGGTGAATTGTAAACATCCATAAATTCTTTTCAGAAACAAGGCTGGAAATCTTAGTCATTGAGGAGAATAGAGGGGATTGACTTGTATAAAAAATATGAAGTTTGCATTTCTGCCACAGCTCAGTGACTATTATCTGCGTTCCAAGTGTAGATCAGAAGGTGAAAGTAACTGAAGACAACCTCTCCACACTCCAGGTGTTAGGAAGAATGAACTTCTAAAGGGAAAAGATGCCGGGCTTCAATGGAAAAGAAAAAAGACATCTGCAGTGGTATCTGTATTGCATGAGAGAACATCACCCAATGGAAGTGTTACACAGAGGTGAAAATAAAAGAAAGGGTCAGCTATATAGTTGGAACTGAAAAACAAATTTTAGGCACTTTCTGAATAGGAGAGAACTGGATACTCTGAGGAGAATGAAGCTGCTTTTCTTCCAAAGAACGATAGAATAGAGCCACAAAAGTTAACAGTTTAAAGATCATCTACTCAGAGGCAGAGGAAGAAGATACAAATAGTAGCATTTGGTAATTCCATGCTCAGGAGTACTGAGGCAGCTATTTGTTCTCTTATTACAATCATAGAGGACTATGTCAGCTTCTTTGGGGCATGTATCCAAGAGATGACAAAGAACCTTCTTGGATCTATCAAAATAGATGACCACTAAGAACTTTTGATGATTCAAGTGGGCAAAAATGGCACTATCAGAAGGAACCTAACAAGTATGTGCAGAAACTGAAGACCAGAGAAAAGATCATAGCTTTCTGTTTTCCTCATTATTACCCACTGAAACAAAGGATATGGATGGGGGGAAAAACCTAATTTGGAAACAAACAGCTGGCTAAGAAAAAGAAGTCTGAGAATGAGATTTGGATTTCTGGATCATGACTTACAATATAGCGTTAGCAGAATACTCTCCCAAGATGGCATTGTACTTAATAAAGACTGGTAATGATATGTTTTTCAAGTATCTTGCAAATCTAATCAAAAGGGCTTTAAACTAAAAAGGATGAGGAAGGAAGAAGATTGTTGCAGGTAAGATGTAATAGTGAGAATCAGGATGTAATATGAGGCTGAAATCAGGGAGTATAACACTGAAAGTAACAAAGATCTTCAGGGAGAGGAGGAATTAATCTAAACAGGCAAAGAGCAGCAGGGTTTACAGACTAGGACTTAGACTAAAGACAAGCTGAGGGAAATAGATTGATTGAAATTAACTACAGGCTTTAGTTAATTTCACAGGAAGGGACTTGTTTTGAAGTTATACCTTCCTTCAAAATGGATACCCAGCTTCCCTTCAAGTCCAGAGTATGTTGGTTCTATTCCTCTTCTTCCCTTTTCTTACTAATTAACTGACAAAGTAACTAACAGGTCTGTTTTAAACACAAAAGGGGTTTACTGTCTTCTCAGGTTAAATTGCCAGGTAAAGGGGATTAAAGGAAGCCCTAACAGTTGTTTAAAGAAACCTCAGGTGGGGGAAGGGAAGCAGAGATGGGGTTTGAGCAAGGTCCCGCCCTGACTCAGCTCTCAAAGTGATGATGACTACCAAACCTCTCTAGATAAAGTACTGCCAGAGTATAGTTAAACCCTCACAGATCTGAAACTACTCTCTGATTCACTCTCCTTATTCACTCCTCACAGACATTTAGGTAAGGGAAGGAAGGTAGGGAAATGAGGTAGAGTATAGAGATACAAAGGGTTTATCTAAATTAACAAATCTCAAATAAATACTCCCAAACTAGGCTAAGTTTCAATCTCAAGCAGGAGAAGAAGCAGCTCAGCTGGCCCTGGTTGTCCCTCCATGAGGTCCCAGGTCCAACTGAAACTTTCTTCCAAGATTCTAAACTCCTAACTGACATTAGAACTCAGCCAAAGCCTGTAAAAACTGCTATGCCCCCTCTCTCTGTACTACAATTACTTTTGTAGATAGAATGATAACTGACAATAAAATATCAGAGATGCTCAATTTTTAATTTGGTTCTGTTTTCTCTGTAAAGTAGAATGATCTTTTCACTGAAAATGACAAAATAAATATGACTAATTGGAAGTTGATTCCCCCCCAAAAAAAGGAAATAATAATAACAAATACCCTAGTTGATTTTGATTAATTCAAGTACTCTAGCTGAGATGAATGACCATGCCCCATACTCAGATCTTAAAGGAGCTGGCAGATATTAATAATGAATATTTAATCAATGATATCTGAAACAAAATGACCAACCAGTCAAGCAAAAGACATGTACTAAATCTTACTATGTGCTAGGCATTGTATTAAACACTGAGAATACAAAGAAAGACAAAAACAAGTCTTGCCTTCAAAGAGCTCATATTCTAATGTGTGAGACAATGTACCCAAAAAAATGTACTTACAAGATACATACAATATAGTTGGGAAGATAACGGGGAGATTCTATCAGGAAAGAATTCTGGCGGAATTGGTATAAGCTGAGTCTTAAAGGAAGTCAGAGAAGACAGGAGGTACAGATGTAGAGGGTGGGCATTCCAGGTATAGGAGGCAAGCAATAAGAAGATAAAAAGCTGAGATGTAGAACATTATGAAAAGGAACAGCAAGAAAACTAATGTTACTAGGTTGTAGAGCATGAGAGTAAACTGTAAGAAAAATTGAAAAGTATATTTGATGAAAGGGGTGTAAGGGAACAAGGGTGACATAATCAGATCCAAGCTTTGGGGAAATTATTTTTGATAGCTAGGTGGAAGATGTCCTAGAATAGAAAAAAAATTGAGTCAGGGAGACCAACCAGAAAGCTATTGAATATTTCAGGTGATGATAGCCTAAGTTTAAGCATTATGAGAGAAAAGATGTATATATGAGATATTCTATTAAGATAGAAACAAAAAAAAGCAGTAACCGATTAGATATTAGGGGATGGTGGTGAAAGTGGATGAAGAGATGGGCATTGCACTGGGTTTATGGTCCTAGATGACTAGAAGGGTGGTAAGATCCTTTACAATAATAGAGAAATTCAAGAGAGGGCAGAATTTCAGAGGAAATAGAATGAGTTCTATTTTGGACATATTGAGTTAGAGATGCCTACAGCACCACAGAACAGAAGATTGGAAGATATTTTCCTAATTTTCAAAAAAAAGGAAAAAATAATTTGCAATCTATGGACCAGTGATCTTGATCTTGGTTCTGGGAGGAAATTTTAGAAAAGATCATTACAGGGGTGGTTGGAGAATATCTATAAAAGGAAATGGTGATTAAAAAGAAATGAGATGATGTCATAAAATGTCATGCTAAACAAAACTAATTTCTTTTTTTGTCAGGACAGCTAAGCTAGTAAATGAGTAGAATTCTGTGAAGATCATTTACCTAGGTTTTAGCAAATCATTTGATAATGTATCTCATATTATTTTCTGTGTAGAGAAGATAAAAATAATATAGATTATGTGATAATTGAATTAGATGGATTGAAAAGGTGGTTAGATGATTAGACTTAAAAAATTACTGTTAATGGTTGATTAACTGTCAACAGGGCAAAAGGAGAACCAAAAGAGAACCTTAGGGATAGGAGTTTTCCCGTGCCTTTCTTTACATTTTTATCTTTGTCTTGGATAAAAATATATGTTGTATGTTCATCATATTTGTTCCAGGCACTCTTCTAAGCACTTTACTAATATTTCATTTCATTTTCACAACAGCCCTAGAAATTAGGTTATATTCTTACTCCAATTTCACAGTTGAGGAAACTGAAGCAAAGAAAGATTAAGTGGCTTGCCCAGGATCACACAACTAATGACTATTTGAGGCTGGATTTGAACTCAGGGCTTCCTGACTCCAGACCCAGTCCTCTATCCACTATATCTCCAACTTCCCCAATAGAATAGGAAGAGCTCGAATACCTCTAGCATCTGCAAAACAATATTTCATTTGACCTTTACAATAGCTCTGTGAGGCAGGTACTATAGGTACTATTGTTCCCATATTAGAGAGAAGGAAACTGAGGCTCAGAGAATATAGATAACTATCCGTTGATCACAGAGCTAATAAGTTTCAGCTGTAAGATGTCCTCCTAATCTATTAAACACAAGAAAAATAAACTACCAGACAAAATTGGAGAACTATACCCAAGTAGTTGAAGGTTATTGTTGTTGTTCAGTCATATCTGACTGTGTGTAACTCCATTTCTTGGCAAATTTACTGGAGTGGTTTGCCATTGCCTTCTCAAGTTCTTTTTACCGATGAAGAACCTGAGACAAACAGGGTTAAGTGACTTGGCCAGAGTCACAAAGAGAGTAAGAATCTGAGGCTATATTGAACTCAGGTCTTCCTAACTCAAGGTCCAGTGCTATACAGTGAGCTTCCTAGGTGCTGAGTAGTTAAATTCTATGGATTATTATTATTCATAATTTATTAATATTGTTTAAACAGCTTTATTTGGCTGGAAGACTAACCCAAAAAGCAGTAAAGGTCAGGCTCAGAAAAGTGGGATGGTTGTAAGGAATGTTTAGGTCCCACCCAGAGTTGGTTTTTGGTCCCCTCAGGTGTTATTTTTGGGTCCCCAAATAATATTGACTTACTTTCTGATATACATTTCAAACTATCTTTCTCCTAAAGACCACTTGATGTCTAAATGAAGTTAATCAAATAAATGTCCTAACACCCTTGTCTAAATTCTATATAACCTCACAAAGATTTGAGAAGAGATTCACCCCTCCTTTCAAGCTCTCTGTCTACCAAATGACCTAATAAATGTTTTAAATTATTTCAGTTTGAAGGGGTTCTCTTAAACACTAGTACACTCCTCAAAAAAATACTGGAGGAAACAGAATTCAAATTAAAAAGAAAAAAAACCCTTAAAATTTATGGGCAAGCAAAACCTTTGAATACCATGTTTTAAGAGATCATGAAAACTGCTCAGATGCATTAGAATCAGTAGGAAAAGTTAAAAATAAAAGGAATTCGCCAGTCACCTCCTGAAAGAAATCCCAAATTGAATAACTCAGAAATGCCATAATGAGGCAGCTGTGTAGTTCAGTGGAGTGAAAGCCAGGCCTAGAGACCAGAGGTCCTGGGTTCAAATCTGACCTCAGACACTTCTTAGCTGTGTGACCCTGGGCAAGTCACTTAAGCCCCATTGCCTAGCCCTTACTCCCTTACTAGCTCTTCTGCCCTGGAACTAATACACAGTATTGATTCTAAGATGGGTTTATAAAAAGGAAGGAAGGAAGGAAGGAAGGAAGGAAGGAAGGAAGGAAG
>NC_058130.1:273611109-273651900 GCF_016433145.1 Gracilinanus agilis | reverse complement strand
AAGAAAGAAAGAAAGAAAGAAAGAAAGGGAGGGAGGGAGGGAGGAAGAAAAGAAGGAAGGAGGGAGGGAGGGAAGGAAGGAAGGAAGGAAGGAAGAAATGCCATAGTCAAATTCCAGAGTTTAGAGGTAAAAGAAACAAATCCTGCAAGTAGTCAAATTTAAAGAGATAAAGTATGAAGAAACATAGTCAGGATCATGCAAAACTTAAATGCAACTACTTCAAAAGGAAAGGTAATCTTGGAATATGATGCACCAAAAACAAAAGAAAGAACCTTACAACCAAGAAAAGCTATTCCTGCTAAAAAGTTACATATAATGGCTGGAGTTGTGATTTCATTGGTAAAGGGATCTACTGGATGAAGAAGTTCCTTCTACCAATCCAGGCCAATACCTTTTCTATAACTTAGTTTTCATATAGAGCTCCCTAGAGTACTGAGTGATTAAGTGATTTGCCCATGATCATAGTCAATATGCATCAGAGGTGTGACTTCAACCTAGATCTTGTTGATTTTGAAGCCAGCTCTCTATTCACTAAGTCATGCTTACTCTCTTTACTTATAATCCTATGAAAACAAATATACTCCTAAAGGGGAAGAAATAAACTTTTTAAGGTGTATTTTTTAGTGTCAATAATGTAGATTAAATGTAAAAGTGTGTTACAAGTATAATTTTTCCCCAAGGAGATAAACATTCAATATTCAACATTCAACATTTATTTGGTTGCCATCAAACAAAATTCAGGAAGATGATTTATTCTGACCTACAGGATATTCCTTTTTTCCTCAATGAATTTAGCCCCTGGCTCACAGACTTTTTCTCCTCCACAACTCCAGCCCTCATGTTAGAGGATTTGTATAATAATATTAATAGTATCATATTGATATTTCCTCAAATGTTAATTTAATGGTACCTTAATTTGCTCATTTTGCATAACTGTCTTTACCACCCCGCTTTAGGCATACATAAAGATGGTCATATCCTTGATCTTGCCATTACCCACAAGTACCTGAGAAATAAACTTTTAATACAATAGAAATCTTTCGAGCATACCTATGGAAAAACACTAGTGTTGGAAAAAAATGTTTGAATGTAACCACAGGAAACAGGACAAGCCTAGAAAGGTTACTCTCATTGAACAATTTGAAAGAACTAAATGATAATTATGTTTACATCTTAATAGGAGGGAAGGAAGAGAGAAGATAGTGTCCTTTCAAATCCTTCCTTCCAAAACCAAAGAGGAAGCAAAGAAAAATAAACTTGGGATCTGGGTGTAGTTTTGTGCTGATTTATTTGACTTAAGAAAGTTAAGAAAAAGGAGGGTTTAAGGAGTATGTTAAAGAAGAAATGAGGAAGAAGAAAGAACTTACTATTCTTCACAATTGAAGCATGTCAGAAAAATATGTAAACATGGAAGCAGTATGCATTTCATGAACTTCACTGTTATCTGAACCAAGGGAAATAAAGTTGGCCATACATACCCAACTGTGTATTGGAGAAATACGTTCAAATCAATAGGAATATGAGGGGAATGGGGCAAGAAAGATCGAGACTCCATAGGGAAAGAAAGAAAAGGTATGATCCAGTAACATAAATCTATACCCAGGACAAAAGAGTGGTATTGTACCATTCACTTATGGAAAAAACTACTATTTATCTCAATTTCTTCCTTTTGTCATGTTATTTTTCTTGCAAAAAAGGGGGGAATATGGATCAAAGAAATGAAACATTATAGGACAGAAGAAAAAAAGTAGTAGATATAACTATGAAATATGAATGGTGCAAGCCCCCTCTTAAAACAAAGGATTGTAGAATAGATCAGAAAGTATAATCTAAGAATATGTTGTTTACAAATAACATACTTGAAAGATAAATATTCCCACAGAGTTAAGATGACTGAATCGAGTAGCATCTATGAAGCTTCAGACAAAACCAAAAAACAAAGTGGTAGTCATGTTTTTTTGACAAGGTAAAAGTAAAATTAATAATGAGATTGTGAATCCTACCCAGTGCTGATACATGTTTAACAAACATGTTGTTAGGGTTCAAATGGGTGGCCACCAGAGGAACACAAGAGACAATGCAATCAAGCAGGAGAAAGCTTTATTGCCAGTGCGCACTGGGGGAACTCAGCAAGAGAGTCCCCCGTGGTGCATTCAAAGGAGGGAATATATATGTTTCTAGGATATAGGTGCCTTTGTCTTTTTTTTTTTTTTTTTTTTTTTTTTTTTTTATCCTGGGACTCCATTCTAGGAGCATAGGGCCACAACCAGTAGGCAATGGGTCACACTGTCGCTCAGGGTCATCCAGCTAGGAAGTGTCTGAGCCCGGATTTGAACCAGCTAGGAAGTGTCTGAGGTCAGATTTGAACCTAGGACCTTTCGTCTCTAGGCCTGGCTCTCAATCCACTGAGCTAGCCCAGCTGCCCCTACTTAAGGTTGCAGTTTCTTTAGCAGATGTAGTTTTTACAGGGTGGGGTTGCTAGCCCCACGCCCAACCCTCCTCCTTTTTCATCCAGGCTAGGAACCGTCCTTGGCCCAGGAGTGGTAAGGGTGGGCAATAGGGGTCAAGTGACTTGCCCAAGGTCACATAGCTGGAAGTGTCCGAGGCCGGACTTGAACCTAGGACCTCCAGTCTCTAGGCCTGGCTCTCAATCCACTGAGCCACCCAGCTGCCCCAAAGCTGCCTTTGTCTTAGGGTTAGCTAATAGCTAGACAGTGGGAATAGGGATGTTTCCAGGTGCCACAGGATATGATTCTTAATCTTCAAGGCTGTCCTGTCTAGGGAGGAGTGGTGTCCCTGGGACTGTGAGCTCCAGATAACTGCCTTGCTGAGCAGAGCATGACGCTATCAAAACTCTCCTGCTTAACAGGGTCTGATGCTGTCAAGCTGTTAGCTTTTTGGCTATAACAATGTCTCCAAAGATGAAGGATGCACTTTTAATCATAGTCTTAATTATTAACATTTTCTTTCATTAACATCACTTTCTTAAGTCTAAACAATTAACAACAATAAATAAAGCCTTGGTTTATAACATTTGCTGATTTCTAAGGTATACATTCTTACACTGAAAATTTACAAGATTTTTCAAACCAGTTGGAGCTGTCTTAAGTACACTCATGATCCTTTCTCAATAGTTGGTGAACTTGAGTCTAACATTATGCTATTGAGTTCAGTTATTTCTGGATCTTATATAACAGATCTGTACTGCAGATTAATTTTTCCATTTTTAATCAACATCAAATCATTTAGATGATTACTAGTATGTAATATTGCTTGAGACTGAGTAGATCTCATTACCTCCTTCTTGTTGATGTTAAATTGTGTCTAACTCTATGTGAACTTTGTCTAATTCTATTGTGAACTTTGTCCATGAGGTTTTCTTGACAAAGATACTTGAGTGGTTTGCCATTTCCTTTCCCAATGTGTCTCCACTTTACAGATGAGGAACTGAGGTAAAGAAGAGTTTAGTGATTTGTCTAAGGTCACATAACTAGTAAGGTTCTGAGGTCATATTTGAAGTCAGATCTTCCTGTCTCTAGTGTAATGGGGATAATTTGAGGAAAGGTGTGTGGTAAAAGGGGATTTTGAAGGGAGGTTGTCAGGGACTTGCTAGGTAAGTAATATGGGTTGCAGGTAGGCTGGAATAGGGAGATTCTGAATATAATATGGGCTGAAGTCAGGGAGTATAGCACTAAAGGTAACAAAGATTTTCAGGGAGAGGAGGAATTAATATAAACAGGCAAAGAACAGCAGGGTTTATAGACTAGGCTTAGACTAAAGACAAACTGAGGGAAATAGACTGAACTGAAATTAACTACAGGCTTTAGTTAATTTCACAGGAAGGGACTTGTTTTGAAGTTACGCCTTCCTTCAAGATGGATACCGGGCTTCCCTTCAAGCCCAGAGTATGTTGGTTCTATTCCTCTTCTTCCCTCTCTTACTAATTAACTGACAAAGTAACTATCAGGTCTGTTTTAAACACAAAAGATTTTATTGTCTTATAAGGTTGATTTGTCAGGAAAAGTGGATTGAGGAAGCCCTAACAGTTGTTTAAAGAAACCTCAGGTGGGGGAAGGGAGACAGAGATGGGGTTTGAGCAAGGTCCTGCCTTAACTCAGCTCTCAAGGTGATTTTGAAATCTAAAGGGAATAAGATAGTGACTAACTAACTTCTCTAGATAAAATACTGCCAAATTATAGTTAAACTCCTCACAGACTTGAACTACTCTCTGATTTACTCTCCTTATTCAATCCACAGACATTTAAGGTAAGGGAGGAAGATAGGAAATGAGGTAGGGTATGGAGATACAAAGGGTTTATCTAAACTAACAATTCTTAAACAAATATTCCAAAACTAGACTAAATTTTCAATTCTTCAGACAGGCAAGGAAGCAGCTCAGCTAGTCTAACTCTCTCTCCATGAGATTCCCAAACCAACTGACTCTCTTCAAGATTCTAAACTCCTAACTGATTTCAGAACTCAGCCAAAGCTTGAAAAAACCTCTCTCTATACTACACTAGGCCTGGTGATCTATCCACTATACCACCTAGCTGCCTCCTATTACTTCCTTTTTTTATTATCTCCTTTTAAATGTTTGCTCTTTCATAATGAATTTTCTTAAAAATTTATCTAGTTCTATAAAGAAATCCTTTGGAAGTTTGATTGACATCTCACTGTCTATAAATTAATAGAGCTGGTATCGTCATTTGCATTCTTTTAGAACAGCATATCCATTAGCAATTAATTCCTCTCCATTTATTTTAATCTTTCCTATGTTTCTGTAAATAGTTTTTTAAAGTTACCATCATTGTGTTTGTCTTGAAAAGTGGAATCTGAGATATGTTCTTCATTTAGAAATAATATGGATCGTAATTTATTTTCCTATTTCTTTCTATTAGGACTTGTTGATAATGTAATAAAAACTGATTTTAGTGGGTTTACTTTATATCTTGCTACATCACTGAATTTAGTGATTATTTTTATGAATGTTTTAGTCAACTCTAGGGTTCTTTAAATAAACTATTGTAGCACCTGCAAAATGCAATAAATAGAAGCAGCAGCGCTATCCTACCAATTTCCCAATTTAAAAAAAAAAAAACTAATTTTTCATCTAATAAAAAAATCGACTTTTCTCTTGCCAGGCTCACTCTCTCCTTGAAAAAAATCTGTGTAACATAATGCATTCCCAAACAAAACAAATTTCCACATTGCCCAAGTTAGAATATAGGTGTCTCATTGCTCATCTTGAGTCCATCATCTCTCTGTCCTGAGTGGCATGCTTAATCACTGGCCCTCTGGGATTCTGGTTGGTAATTGCATTGACCAGAGTTCATAAGTGTTTCAAAACTGTTTGTCTTTCCAATGTTTTTTTCATTGTTTAAATTGTTCTCCTAGTTCTGCTCACTAAACTGTAGGTCCATATAATTCTTTCTAAGATTGTCTGAAACTTTCCCTTTTGTCATTCTTGAGGGAAGAATAGTATTCCATTACATTCATAGACCATAATTTGTTCAGCTATTCTCTCTCAATTGATGGGTAACTACTGTCTTTGCCGCTACAAAAAGAACTTCCATATAGTTTTCATATATGTGGATCTTTTCCCCTCTTTTTTGATGTCAGACCCCAAAGAAGTTGTTATCACTGGCTCAAAGGAAATGTACATTTTAGTAGCTTTGGGAGTATAGTTTCACATTTCTTTCCAGAAGGACTGGAGCAATTCACAGCTCCATTAGTATATTTTCTTCCTGTAGCCCCTATAACATTTATCATTTTCCATTTTTGTAGAGACCAGTCTACTATAATATGTCCTAGGTGAAACTAATGAAATAGCCAAACCATAACCAAAAAATAATGCTAATGTTCATTCATGTAATGCATGCTTTGACTATAATTAAATAGGTATATTGATATACATGTTAATTACTACAAGTTTCAGTTGCTTCTGTTTTGTTATTATTTTCTTTGGGTTTTGATATTATTATATATGTTCTATAGAGAAATTAGACTAAGATTGTTTACTGTTACATTAACATAGTTCTGCTGATGCATATTTTAGAAATCATAAGCCTACTGATACTATTGTTTTAATTTTGTTTGCTGCTATACATATCTGCTTCTCTTTTATGTCTATACATTTGCTTCTGCCTCATGTTTCAGGCATATAAATTAAACCTGTGATCACAGAAAAAGCCTTACAGAGTAATTCTTTGCATAATTTTATGTCTATTATCTATATTGTTGAGTATTTGTTATAAATAGTATATTATTTAGGAAGTTGTGTTAATCATACTGATTCTGCTAAGTGCTTGTGACTATTTTAATAGTATGATTTCAGATAACAAGTTTAGCACAGTTGATTTTACAAGGGACTGCAAAATTTAACCACCCTGGACTAAATGTAAGAGTCAGTTCAAAAAGATCTTAGACTGTCTGCTTTGTGGATAGAGAACAGGTCTATAGCTTTACTATGCATCCTAGTGTTCATAGTCTTTGCCAGCCCCAACAGAGCTGGAGCTATCAAAACCTGTAATAACTAAAGGACAGATTTTTTCCACCAGAACAAGTTTTTGTATTGTTCTTCAAGAAATTCAGGCTAACTCAGAATAGGAGAGAGCCAGGTTTTGAGCTGGAACTGAGAGGACTGAGGTTATGGATTCAGCCGAACCCACACTGTATAGGACAAAGAACTGATACTCCTCACAAAGCTTTCTCTCCTTTTTCCAGGTTGTGCTCATGTTCTTTTTTTCATAAAAATTCATGATTAATCATAACAGTTATATACTGTGTTTTCTATGTATTAGTTGTACATAGAAGAGATAACTCAAAGGAATTGGGAAGACCCATTATTAGCTAAAAAATACAAAGCATGGGTAAGGGGAGAGTATTGTCCATACACTGAGCACCTTGTGAACAATCTAGTAACATATGAAAATCTAAGGAAGAGAGAAAATGGAATACTATTTCTTCTTTTTAATTGGGAAAGTACACTGTACTCCTACTGCTGACATGGGTCAAGGGACCAATCATGCTTGTGGCATCACACTGAAGTGACAGATCATTTTGAGATGAGTGCATGTTTCCCCTGAAGTTATGAGGATGACCCCAAACACATTTCATTAGATGGTGCCATTACATATATTTTTACTGGAGGAATATTACAATTTAACCTCTGTCAACCATATATATCTCTCCTGACAGGATTGTAAGTTCCTTGAGGACAAGAATTTTATTTGTATTCCAAGTGCACAGTCCCTGGCACAAAGTAAGCACTTTAGTCATTGCTTGTTGATTAGGTGACCAATCAGGCTACATTTTTCTATGTGCTGTGTCAAGCACAAACCAATTGGATGAGAAATTACATTTTTCAAAGGACTCTAGACCTCAAGAGTGAATTCTATAGAAACATTTGAAGGGGACTTCCGGTTAAGATGGTGGCAGAGTAAGGAGCAGCTGCTCGATCTCTCCTAACCCATGCATACAAAACTCCTCAAGGGGACATAAAAACGAACCCAAACGATCAAAGGAACACCACAAGGGGGTGCAGCATTGAAGGTATGCAGAATCGGGGCATTTTCACGCTATAAAGGGGTGAAACAGCTCTCACTAAAACTCGAGAGGAAGAAGCTACTCCACCGACCCACACACACACCACGCACAATGCCGAGGCCAACGCACAAGAGTGAAAGCAGGATTGGGGCAACCAGTAAACCACTAGAAGCCCCAGGGCTTGTACCTGTGAGCTGCCAGATGTGGGACCCCAAGAGGCTGGGGGGACACATGGACTTTCCCCTGCAGCGCTGCCCAGGTGTGAATCTCTAAAGCAGGGAATTTCCCCAGTGTCTTGTGTGGGTGAAAGCACTGCCCGGGGTGTGAATGAAAAGTCCTAAAGCAGGGACTTTCCCAAGCCTATGTGCGGGTGAAGGCAGGGCCCTGGGAGTGAATTGAGATCTCCAGGGCAGGATAGGACGTTGAGTGAGGACCCAGTGCAGATGGGAGCCCGGCTGTGGAAGCAGCCCCCCCCCCCAGACTGCTGAAGGAGCCTCGGGCAGAGGGGCAGACCAGGGACTACCAGGAGGCCTGACCCCAGGATAAGAAGACGGGAGCTATCAGGAGCTTAGAGGGGCAGGCAGACCCTGAGTGTGAAGACAAAGCTGAAAAGGGATGGGGCTAACAATGGCAACACAGAAGAAAAAGATTAGCAAGAAAAATGCTGGAACACTCAACAACTTTTACACAGAGAAAATCCAGACCACAGAGGAAGATAAACAAATAACCAAACCTCCCCCCCCCCCCCAAAAAGAAAGCTGGTCACAAAATATTGAAGAGTTCAAACATGAAATGTTGAGGAAGATGGAAGAAATCTGGCAAGAAAATAACAGTTTAAAAGGCAGAATTTCGCAATTGGAAAGTGAGGCAAGTCAACTGAAGACCAGAAATGACCAGACTGAAAAGGAAAACCAAAAGATTATAGCCGAAAACCAGTCCTTAAAGGCTAGAATCGAACAATTAGAAACCAATGATCTCTCAAGACAACAAGAACAAATAAAACAAAGTCAAAAGACTGATAAAATAGAAGGAAACATAAAATATCTCAATGACAAAGTGACAGACCAAGAAAACCGGGCTAGAAGAGACAATTTGAGAATCATTGGTCTTCCAGAAAAGGCAGAAATTAATAGAAACTTGGACTCCATACTTAAAGAAATTATTCAGCAAAATTGCCCTGAAGTTCTACAACAAGAGGGCAATATAGACATTGAAAGGATCCATAGAACACCCTCTACACTCGATCCAGATAAGACAACATCCAGAAATATAATTGCCAAATTCAAGAGCTTCCAAGTAAAAGAAAAAAAATCTTACAAGAAGCCAGAAAGAGACAATTCAAATATCAAGGAGCATCAATAAGGATCACACAGGATCTGGCAGCCTCCACACTAAAAGACCACAAGGCTTGGAATACAATATTCAGAAAGTCAAGAGAGCTGGGCCTTCAGCCACAGATCAACTACCCATTGAAACTGACTATATACTTCCAGGGGAAAGTATGGGCATTCAACAAAATTGAAGATTTCCAAGTTTTTGCACAAAAGAGACCAGGACTAAA
Source organism: Gracilinanus agilis (assembly GCF_016433145.1). NCBI lineage: Eukaryota > Metazoa > Chordata > Mammalia > Didelphimorphia > Didelphidae > Gracilinanus > Gracilinanus agilis. The sequence continues at coordinate 273,642,794 of NC_058130.1, read as the reverse complement.
TGGAAAGTTTGATACCCAACCACAAAAACCAAGAGAAACATGAAAAGGTAAATAAGAAACAGAGGGAAAAGAAAGAAAGCTCATAATTTTTTTTAATTGACTCTTTAAGGGCTTAAAAAAGATCTAATTATCTGTGTTACTAGGTGGAGAAATGCTATGTATAATTCTCTGTAGTGAACTCTATTCACTATTATAGCAACCAGAAGAATAATTCATAGGGAGAGGACAGGATACTGAATGGTCTAAGATGACATGGGGGGTGGGAAAGAGGGGGGAACAGTAGGGGACACCAAGAAAAATCTGAGTAAATAAGAAAAATAGGATATTCTATTACATACAAAGAGGGCATGGGAAGGGGAGGGGATAAATACTATCACAAGAAGGAGAGGAAGAGAGCATTAAGAGGCAATAATCAAACCTTACTCTCAGTGTAATCAACCGGGAGAGGGAAGAGTGACTTTATTATCCATTCGGTTAAAAAACTTTATCTAACCCTACTGAGAAAGTCAGAAGGGATAAACCAAAGGGAGCAGGGGAGTGGGGAGGTCAAAAAAGGGAGGGGATAAGGGATACTGGCTCAAAGTAAACCACTGGTTTAAAAAAAAGAAAATAGTGTAAGAAGAAGGGGTGGGTCTAAGGGAGGATACAAAAATGTCAGTGATTGCACAACTGACAATTTTACCTCTGAATGTGAATGGGATGAACTCACTCATAAAACGGAAGCAAATAGCAGAGTGGATCAGAAACCAAAATCCTATTATATGTTGTCTACAAGAAACACATATGAGGCGGGTAAACACACACAAGTTTAACGTTAAGGGCTTAAGTAAAATCTTTTGGGCATCAAATGAGAAAAAGAAGGCAGGAGTGGCTATTATTATCTCTGACAAAGTCAAAGTAAAAATAGATATGATTAAAAAAGACAGGGAAGGTCATTACATCCTGATTAAAGGCAGTATAAACAATGAGGAAATAACACTTCTCAATATGTATGCACCAAGTGGCATAGCATCCAAATTCATAAAGGAGAAACTGGCAGAGCTCAAGAAGGAAATAGATAGTAAAACCATAATAGTGTGAGATCTAAATATTCCTCTTTCAAATCTAGATAAATCAAACCAAAAAATAAATAAGAAAGAGGTAAGAAAGGTGAATGAAGTCCTAGAAAAATTAGACTTAATTGATATGTGGAGAAAAATAAATAGAGACAAAAAGGAATACACCTTCTTTTCAGCTGCACATGGTACATTTACAAAGATTGACCATGTAATAGGGCATAGAATCATTACAAACAAATACAAAAGAGCAGATATAATAAATAAACAAATTAAGGAGGGCAGAGATTAATGAATTGGGTATGCAACTCAAAAAATTAGAAAGCGAGCAAATTAAAAACCCCCAGATGAAAACTAAATTAGAAATACTAAAAATTAAGGGAGAAATTAATAAAATTGAAAGTAAAAGAACTATTGAATTAATAAATAAGACTAGAAGCTGGTATTTTGAAAAAACAGATAAAATAGACAAAGTACTGGTAAATCTAATAAGTAAAAGGAAAGAACAAAACCAAATTGACAGTATTAAAAATGAAAAGGGAGACCTCACATCTAATGAAGGAGAAATTAAGGCAATCATTAAGAACTATTTTGCCCAATTATATGGCTACAAATATAACAATTTAGGAGATATGGACGAATATTTACAAAAATATAAATTGCCTAGATTAACAGCAGAAAAAATAGAATACCTAAATAATCTCATATCAGAAATAGAAATTGAACAAGCCATCAAAGAACTCCCTAAGAAAAAATCCCCAGGACGTGATGGATTCACAATCAGACATTGAAAGAGCAATTAATCCCAATACTATACAAGTTATTTGATATGATAAGCAAAGAAGGAGTCCTACCAAATTCCTTTTATTACACAAATATGGTACTGATCCCAAAGCCAGGTAGACCAAAAACAGAGAAAGAAAACTATAGACTAATCTCCCTAATGAACATAGATGCAGAAATCTTAAATAGAATATTAGCAAAGAGACTCCAGCAAGTAATTAAGAAGATCATCCACCATGATCAGGTGGGATTTATACCAGGAATGCAAGGATGGTTCAACATTAGGAAAACCATCCATATAATTGACCATATCAACAGTCTGACAAACAAAAATCACATGATTGTATCAATAGATGCTTAAAAAGCCTTTGACAAAATACAGCATCCATTCCTATTGAAAACATTGAAAAGTATAGGAATAGAAGTACCCTACCTAAAAATAATAAACAGTATATACCTAAAACCATCAACAAGCATTATATGCAATGGGGATAAATTAGAAGCCTTCCCAATAAGATCAGGAGTGAAACAAGGATGCCCATTATCACCTCTATTATTCAACATAGTACTAGAAACACTAGCAATAGCAATTAGAGAAGAAAAAGAAATTGAAGGTATCAAAATAGGCAATGAGGAGACTAAGCTATCACTCTTTGCAGATGATATGATGGTATACTTAAAAAATCCTAGAGAATCAACTAAAAAGCTAGTAGAAATAATCAACAACATTAGCAAAGTTGCAGGATACAAAATAAATGGACATAAATCATCAGCATTTCTATATATTTCCAACACATCACAGCAGCAAGAGTTGGAAAGAGAAATTCCATTTAAAATCATCCTAGCCAAAATAAAATATTTATGAATCTATCTACCAAAACAAACACAGCTCCTATATGAAAACAACTACAAAACGCTTTCCAAACAAATAAAACTGGATCTCAACAATTGGAAAGCCATTAATTGTTTATGGGTAGGACGAGCTAACATAATAAAAATTAACATTCTACCCAAATTAATTTACCTATTTAGTGCCATACCTATCAAATTACCAAAAAACTTCTTTACTGAATTAGGAAAAACTATAACAAATTTCATTTGGAATAACAAAAGATCAAGAATAGCAAGGGAAATAATGAAAAAAAAAATGTGAAGGAAGGGGGCCTAGCAGTACCAGATATTAAACTATACTATAAAGCAGCAGTCACCAAAACAATATGGTACTGGCTAAGAGATAGAAGGGAGGATCAGTGGAATAGACTTGGGGTTAATGATGTCAGTAAGACAGTGTATGATAAACCCAAAGAGCCCAACTTTTGCGACATGAATCCACTATTTGACAAAAACTGCAGGGAAACTTGGAAAACAATATGGGAGAGATTAGGTTTAGATCAACATCTCACATCCTACACCAAGATAAATTCAGAGTGGGTGAATGACCTTAATATAAAGAGGGAAACTATAAATAAGTTAAGTGAACACAAAATAGTATACCTATCAGATCTCTGGGAAAGGAAAGATTTTAAAACCAAGCAAGAGTTAGAGAAAATTACAAAATGTAAATTAAATGGTTTTGATTATATCAAGCTAAAAAGCTTTTGTACAAACAAAAACAATGTAGTCAAAATCATAAGGGAAACAACAAATTGGGAAAAAATCTTTATAACAAAAAACTCTGACAGGTGTCTAATTACTCAAATATACAAGGAGTTAAATCAATTGTATAAAAAATCAAGCCATTCCCTAATTGAAAAATGGGCAAGAGACATGAATAGGAAATTCTCAGGTAAAGAAACCAAAAGTATCAATAAGCACATGAGAAAGTGTTCTAAATCTCTAATAATTAGAGAAATGCAAATCAAAACAACTCTGAGGTACCACCTCACACCTAGCAGATTGGTTATAATGAAAGAAGGGGAGAGTAATGATTGCTGGAGGGGATGTGGCAAAATGGGGACATTAATGCATTGCTGGTGGAGCTGTGAACTGATCCAGCCATTCTGGCTGGCAATTTGGAATCAGGCTCAAAGGGCTATAAAAGAATGCCTGCCCTTTGATCCAGCCATAGCATTGTTGGGTTTGTACCCCAAAGAGATCATAGATAAACAGACTTGTTCGAAAATATTTATAGCTGTGCTTTTTGTAGTGGCAAAGAACTGGAAAATGAGGGGATGCCCTTCAATTGGGGAATGGCTGAAAAAATTGTGGTATATGCTGGTGATGGAATACTATTGTGCTAAAAGGAATAATAAACTGGAGGAGTTCCAGGTGAACTGGAAAGACCTCCAGGAACTGATGCAGAGTGAAAGTTGCAGATCCAGGAGAACATTGTACACAGAGACTGATATACTGTGGTAAAATTCAATGTAATGGACTTCTGTACCAGCAGCAATGCAATGACACAAGACAGCTCTGAGGGATAAAGAACGCTACCCACATTCAGAGGAAGGACTGCAGGAGAGGAAACATAGAAGATAAACAATTACTTGAACGCATGGGTTGGGGTGGACATGATTGGGGATGTGGACTAGAAACAACCACACCAATGCAACTAACAACAATATGGAAATGGGCCCTGAACAAGGACACATGTTACAACCAGTGGAAATGTGCATCAGCCATGGGTGAGGGGAGAGCGGGGGGGGTGAAGGGGAAAGCAGGGGTATGAAGCATGGAATCAGGTTAAAAATGAATATTAATAAATGTATAAAAATAAAAATTTTATTAAAAAAATTTGAAAAAAAAAAGAATGAATTCTATAGAAGTTCTGTGGACTTCAGTTCCCAGAACAGTGTACCTCAGGTGTGAATACATCTAGAAGGCAACAGTGAAGCTTAGGAAAAAGGAAATAGATATGGAAGTGTGGGGTAGAAAATAGGAGTCTAAATCCATGGGAATAAGGTGGGATCTCAGAAGAGTCAGAGTATCTCAGAGTCTGAGTGTGCAGTTTTTTGTTTTTACCATTGGCAATTTGTAACATTTTCTCATACACAGTTGTTGATAGTTTTCATTTCTTCATTCTTCACAAGAACTCCTTGTTCTATCCTTTGATCTTTAAGTTATTAAGGAGTGGCACTTACTCATATGTTTGTATACATTCTTTTTTTGTTTGGATATTAGACCTTTTCAGAAATATCTTCTATAAAGATTTTTTTACAATTATCTTCCTTCTGATTTAACTGTATTTATCTTGTTTGTGTGGAATTTTTGAATTTTAAACAATCAAGATCGCTCACTTTACTTTTTATGATCATCTTGTTTGATAAGAATTCTCTCCTCTTAGTTGTTTTTCCTTTTCACTGTCCTCTAATTTTTAAAGAAAAATCTATGACAAAAATGTTTATTTCAAGGTCACATAGCTATTTGGAATTTATTTGATAAATGGAGTAAAGTATTGGTCTAAGCCTAATTTTTTACCAGACTGCATTCTAGTTTTCCTAGTAATTATTATTAAATGGGAGTCTTGATCCAATAGTTAGTGTCTCTGGAATTACTGAATACCATTCTATTAGTTTGCTTGCATCTAGTATTTAATGAGACCAATTGAATAGTAATTCTACTTTTTAGTCTTTGCCAAATTGTTTTAATGATTACTGCTTCATAGTGTAACTTTAGATTTGGTATTTCTAGGCTCTCTTCCTTCTCACTTAAAAAATATTTCCCATGAGATTCTTGGTTTAGTTCTTTTAGTTCCTACAGATAAATTTATTTTTACATTGTCAAGATCTATAAAATAATCCTTTGACAGTTTAATTGGTATAGCATTAAATCTATAAATTAATGTGGTTAATATCACCTGTTTTATCGTATTGTCATGACCAAACTATGAAAAACTAATATGTCTCCAATTATTTGTCTTCCTTTATTTCTGCAAAGAGTTTTATAGTTGACTTTTTATGTTCTGTTTTGTCTTTGTAGGTAGACTCCTAGACAACTTATACATTTTCTAATTCCTTTGAATGTGATTTTTTTTCTCTATCTGTTATTTCTGGGTTTTATAATAGTACACATAAATTACATCCAATCAAGGCAGAACGTGAATGGTCTTAGTGAAGCCCAGATGACTCATAAGTACTCCATTAAAGTTCTTAAAATGCACTAGAAAGACAAAATTATAATGAGTATCAAAGAGAAATAGCAAAAAATTTCCTTTACCCAACCCAACCCAATGGGCATAAAGATTTCCAACAATTTTTGGTTTTCTCATTGGAGGCAATTCAGTGGAGGCCTAAGATACTATCAATCAACAAGTATTTTTATTTAGCAAGCATTTACTATGTGCTAGTCAATATGCTTTAGTAAAAAAGGGACAAAAATCAGTATTTGTACTAAAGGAGGCAACATGTAAATAGTTATATACTACATGCACATATATTGTCTACATAAAATAGATTGCAAATAATCATAGAGAATGCACTAAAAATTGGTGGGATTAAGAAAGGCTCGAAGAAAGTGATATTGGGACAGAATCTTGAAGGGAGTCAAGGAAACTAAGAGTTAAAGGCAGGGGGACAACTGGTGCAAGGGCTTGGAGACAGGAGATGTGAGGTCATGTCTGAGGAACAAGGTGGTGTAGCTGGATTGTAGGTGTGTGGAAATGATTCAGACTTAAGAAGACTGAAAAGGTAGAAAGAAGCCAGATCATGAAGAGCTTTAAAGCTCAAATCTCAGACCTAGACTGTTAGAGCAAACCCATAATCCCAAAGGGATAAAGGATTGGTGAATATTGGGTCCCCTTTGGGGTCTTCCAAGAAGCCAGCACTCTCAAAGCTTGCTCTGCAGTACCAGCAGATGTGTAGGACTAAGACAACTTGTTCCAGAGCAAAGAAAGAGACAAAACTAGAACGTTACCAAAAAACAAACAAACAAACAAAAAAAAAACACAGAGCACCCTAGGAAGAGGGACATCCAAGCAGGAAGCCTGGGTGCTAGAAGCTACCTGAAGCCAGGACTCAGAGCTCCAGAACCCAAGCAATCTACTTTGGAGCCATAGAAGGAAATAAATAAAGCCAGGGAGTGCAATGTCTGGGCATCCTCAGCCCTGAGTAATCCTGCAAGAGGCCTGAAACGAATGTTCTGATCTGAGCTATTGCAAAAGACTGGGTCTGGAGTAGGTGGGTGGCCACTTCCTAGCTGGGTGACCCTGGGCAAGTCACTTAACCTCAATTGCCTAGCCCGTAAGTGCTTTTATGTCTTGGAACTGATCCTTAGTATCGTTTCCAAGACAGAATGAAAGGGTTTTGTTGTTGTTGTTGTTTTTTTAAAGACTAAGTCAACACAGCAACAAGTACAGATAGCACCAGGAAGCCTTTGACTCAGGCAATCTATAAAATTCTTTTGGGATCTATCAGCTGGAGAAGAGGAAGATTAGCTTGAAGTGACGGAGATCATTTGATGCTCCAAGAACTAGTAAGCCAGACCTTGTTACAACAATGAGCTTGTTTTGTTCAGAGGCTAAAGAAAACTCCTAACTCCAATTTAACTCTGACTTTTGGGAAGTTTAAAAAGATAAAAGTTATTAATAAAAAACATAATATAGATGTATATTTATATATGCTTTTCTATACATATGGGTATTTACACATATCCATGTATATAGAAAAATATGTTTATATGCATGTATTCATGTATATGTGTGTGTAAACACACACACACACATTTATCTCTTTCTCTATCTGTCTACAGCTCTTGAGCCTGAAAGCCAAGATAAAATTCTTGACCATTTGGACAGTTAAAAGATGAAGCCTTCCTGTTATTATTCCCACATAAATTAAAGCAAGGAGATTCAACTAGGTAAGTTTGTATATAACCCCTGGCTGCCTTTTCCTTTGGGTTCCCTGCTAAGTAAGTGACAGAGTAGTTTTCTTTTTTTTTTTCTAAACTTTATTTTGTTGTTGTTTTCTAAATATTTTTCCATGTTTCCATGATTCATTTTCTTTCCCTCCCCTCTATCCTCCCCCTTCCCAGAAATGACAAGCAATTCCACCGGGTTGTACAAATGTTATCATTTGATACCTACTTCCATATTATTCATTTTTACAATAGATCGATCTTTTAAAACCAAACCCCAAAATCATATACCCACATATACAAGTGATGTCATATGTTTTTCTTTTGTGTTTCTACTCCCATAGTTCTTTTTCTCAATGCGGATAATGTTCTTTCTCATAAGTCCTTCAAGAGAATGACAGAGTATATTTCTTAAGACAGAAATGACCAGGCTTATAGGTGAACATGTGATTTCATGAAGTCCTAGGTCCATCAGGAAGAGTGCACTAACAGTAAGGAGTTTCTTCATTAGAGTAAATTACCACCAATGGGATACGTGGACTGGAAATTGTATGGACATACAGAGCAACAGGAAACTCTTGGTTGACTTCTCTGTCTCTTTGTTTCCTTTTCTGAGCATAGGTCAGGGATTAGCAATCCAATTTCTAGCCTTGAAAGTTATTATTTGCACCATGGGTAATCCTAAATTTAAGATTGAAAGTTCCTGGATTTGAGAGTTGGGGACCAGCCTCCCAGAAGGAGATTTCTGAAACAGTAAGCAATTTGGAGAAGAAAACTACCCTGCAGCTAAAGGAATAAAATCAGAATAGGGGGAAGGGCAAGAACTCTGGATGTTGGCAATTTGTGAGTTGTTCAGATAAGGCAGATGGAAGGTAATTGGAGAGTATTTGCTAAGCAAACCTAAAGTGTCTAATTTCTGGAACTTGGGGTGGGACTGGTCTAAAGAAATTAATGCATTATATGTTTCTTCACCTGTCTATGAGCTCTGATAAGCCCTTGTTGTCCAGTGCATTTTCCAGGGTGAATGAAACAAAGGCTACTCCATATCTGATAACAACAGGCCTTGAGTTCCTATGTTGAAATTGAAGACGCTGAAACCTAAACAAAAGCAATAGCTAAACTTTATTTTTGAGGTAGTCTTTGATTAATGCCCATAAAAAATTATGAGTCAAAGAGAAATAAGACAATCTCTTTGAGGAGTTAGCCTAAAGAGTTAATCACAGGTCTGTGATAACCTAATTAGTTCCCCCAATCATTTGGAGTGCAGGGCATAGGTCTTTGTGGAAAGGGAACCTCCCATGTATACTTAGTTCCTTTTTGAGAGGACACAAGAAACTCACATGATTGGTGCCCAGCAAGACTCTTTCTAATATGATTGGTGACTGAGAATCAAGGGAACAGAATCTTACCTGAAGAAGTGCCTTTTCTCTGTTGACTGTAAGAGTTGTAAAATGGCTCATCCCTTCTTTTCCCTTGTTCTCTCCCTTGGACTTCCAGACAACAGTGCAGCAAGAAAGGAGGGGGGTTTCATCGTTTCTATCTACTCTTTTAGCAAAAATTGGCAATCTACAGGAGAAGCACAGGAATATCAGTCCATGTTTGTCCAGGCAAGCCTGAGAGAGGAGTCCTTGCTCCTTTATTCCTGGATGCTTTCTTCTATCTTTCTATTTTGTTTACTGAGAAGCCAAAGATTGGGGTTTCTGAGAATAATCTTTCCCTACAAATTTGAAAGTTCCCAAAAAAATCAAGAATTCCTGATTTCAATTATTTGGGCACAGCTTCCCAGAGGGAGGAAATTTCCTTGATGATGGGCCTATTGGAAAAGCAAAACACTTCTCACCTCAGGTTTGCCCTTTAACTAGAAAACTAAAGCCTTGCCATGGTAGGAGGTGAAAACCAAGAGTTCTAGACCTTGCTAATTCTGTGGTCTAATAATAAAAAACTAAGAGTTTTTATTCAACACTCTTCTGAAGTGCATTTACCTATGTGGAGAAAAGGAGAGGTTTTTGTGGTGCTTTACGTTTCTTTTTTCAGGGACTCCTGCGAGTCTTTTGTATCTTGTGCATATTGTGTTGTGGATAAAATACAGGCTGTTCAAATGCATAATATATTATATAATGAGTGCCTATGTGGGAGTAGGCACCCTATTTCCCAATTTTGTGGAAACCAAGACCAGAGCTTTATTTTAAAGATTTCCCCAGAGTTTAATTGGAGAGTGAGAGCAATCAAAGAGAGAAGCTGATCCCATTTGGGGTGGATCCCTAGGATCAAATAATGATCACATTAGTTCAAAATCCTTGGGGGAGTTTGGACCCTAGGTAATATAGGCAAATACCCATGAAATCAAGATAAGATTGCAGCCTAAAATATTTAGCAGTGACTGTTACACTGGAGCAGAATTAGACTTTATTTTTTCCAAAGTGCTTTTTGCAAAGTAATGACTTGGACCTTGGAAATGGTATGACGTGCATGGAAAAATTTATCAGCCATTAAGGCTCTCAGCACATGAGAGACTATTTTCACTGAGAGAGGATCATTGGCCAGAACACCAGGATTCTTACTAGCCAGATGGTATCCCACCTGAACATAATTAAGGGAGAGGCTAAAGGGGCCAGAGTCTCTACAAGGGGTTCTAAGCTTCACATCACTTCTTTGACATATAAGAGCCCCATGGAATAGTGGAATATCTAAAGAGTAGGTTAGGTGTTTTGGTAAAATCATATTGCAAATCTGGAGAAATTTCAAGAGGCACTCAGAAGAGTGATTTCATTCACTGATGAGGGGTTTCTTGTCACCTTGATAAAAGCAAATGGCCTCAGACCTATCCCAAGACCACAAAATACAAAGTGTGATTAAATCTACCTAGTCATTTGGAGATGAATTCTAGACCTGTATCCTATTGCTTTCTGCATCATAGATACGTAATACTAGCTGAGTCATTGCACCCTGTTCAACCTTTTATGCCCCCCACACAAAGAATATCATGATGACAGGGAGCAGGACTCATTGCGTACTGTAAATCATTCTTATTTAATAATGTTCCTGGTGAGTAATATGCTGCTATTATTCAATATCACGGACACTGACTGAGCAACTAGGGGAACCACTTACTAGAGCAAAATCAACTAGATTATTATTAATCACATACTCTGTAAAAGTACATTCCAATAATTGTTTTCATTATTTCTCATATTTAGAGAGAATTTCTGGTTTGTCATCCTTGGTGCTGTTGTTTTTTAATAGAAAATCAAGTCCCAGAGAGGAGAAACAATTTATCAGAAATGATGTAATACTGAAATTTCCTGTCTATTCACTGAGCCACACTTCCACATGCTAAGCTGTGCCAAGTTTGAAGTCTGGGCACTAGAGGGGATCTTACTAAATCCTTTGGGACTCAAATCCTGATTCACTCACTAAACAAAGCAACATGAACTCTGTGTGTTGTGTTTTTGTTTTTTTCCTAAGCTAGGGATGTATTGAAGACCATAGGGAATCCTAGAGAACCATAGGAAAGAGTCTAATTATAGGTTCATGGGGGGAAGTAGGTTAAAGACAGGAAAGCCTTATAAATAGAGATAGCTGGCATCTGAGAAGAGAGAAATAATAATAACTGGTAGGGGATATGAGGGAACTGATTATAGGTACAAAAAATGTATTTTATCTCAATATTACTGTAGGAAGACTAGAGAAAGAATATTTCTCAGGTAACTCCTGAGATGATACTCCCTCAGTTATTGGTCCAGCAAGTTGGTTTGTCATGTTGGGTTTTTTTCTCTAAATCGATTCCCCTTCTCCCCTCATCCATTTTGCTATACGTCTCCCAGTTTTCCTCCAATTGAATTCCATTTTTATTTTATATTTATATTCATTTTCTCAATTTCACTAAACTCAATTTATTGAGTGTCTTCTGCATATAGAGCTCTATGAGATAATAGGGTTTAATAAAATTCATTATTTACCTTGTCCTCCTGGAGCTTACAGCCTAGTAGTTGTTATGAAACTTATGGAAATGCTTCTTCATTTAAAAAATCTTTTCCTCCTGGTTGTCTTCCCTTTGTTCATGTAGCTCACAGCCCCTTCATATTGTAGAAGACATTCTTCATGGACCAAAGAGAATTCACCACCTGGTGTCTAACCTTCTAGAAATGAGATTCCCCTAACTTAACTAGACTAGACAGATGACAGACACACTGTCTACCATTGTCCAAAACCTAGGAGCCTTTACAGTTTGGTAGGGCCTGCCAAAGTTGGTTCTTAGCTTCAATCTCTTTTAGAAAGTCCAGGTTATTAGCTTAGCACAATGAGGCTATCTTTCCTAATATCTGGTTAGGCCTGGTTCAGCCTCATTGCCCTTTGGCCCATGACATTTCAGCACCTAAGTGGTTAAAACAAACAAGTAAAATAAGTCACTAGGTCATGCACTGTGCCAAATGACTAGAATATCTATTTTGGAAGTCAGTGTTTCCACAGTAAATTGTTGAGATAATGCATTATGGCTTAGTCATTTTAATAGGAATTCCCTATAGTCCTGGTCCCTCTGCAACTTGAAATCTCACTGCAAACAAATGATAGATTTTCACCTAACAGATTTCATTTCAACTAAACAGATTTGCTTTCTTTTTTCCTTATCACAAGAACCCAAGCGTAAGAAATGCTATTTATGAAGGATGCCTAGTTGTTTTTTTTAATAGACATAATGTTATTCAATGCAATTCAGCACATGTTGAGTTCCTATTATGTTGTGTCCCTTTTAAAAAAAATGTTTCTTATGGGCTAGAGAATCATCAGGAAACAAACATTTCCCTATTGAAAGGCCATATGAAACTATGAAACCAATTACATCCAGCTTGTTGTTTTTAAATATATGTTAAATTTTACATGGTGTTACCAATATCATGTTTGTCTGTCTAATAACATCTTTTTGCACTATTCAGCGGATTGTTTAAATGTCATTGGCACTCTTTCTTTTCTTTTACATCATTATCATTATCCCTTAATTCTCCCTTAAATTGTCCTACCTCAAACAAACAAACAAAAATCTCCTTTATAACCAACAAGTACTGACAAGGAAAATATACATGTGTTATATTGGCAAAGTCTGAAAATACATGTAACACTCCACACCTATAATACATCACCTCTCTACCACAAAGAGGAGGGGAGGGAGTCATGGTTCCTTATTGGTCTTTTGGAGCTGTGATTACCTTGATCAAAGGTCTTAAGTCTTTCACCTTTACAGTGTTGGAATACAAATAGTTCTGGTGCTTGCTTCACTACATATCAGCTCACCAACAATTTCCAGATCTTACAGGCTAATAATATTCTTTTATATTTACATACATAATTGGTTCATGCATTCTCTAAATGATAAGGACTCACTGTGTTTCTAATTCTTTTCTATGACAGAAGGCTACTTAAATATTTTTTCACATGTTTTTGGGAAATTGTCATTGTTCTTTTGAAAATTACCAATTCATATCTTTTGGCCATTTATCTGTTGGGAAGTGGCTCTTCTTGTATACCTGAATTAGTTCCTTACATATTATCAGGCTATCAAAGAAATCTGCTACATATATCTTTTCCCCATTTTTTCTTTTCTAATTCTATTTGCATTTATTTCATTTGTGCATATGTTTTTCAAGTTTATGAAATAAAATTCTTCTGTCATATCTCTAATGGTCATCTCTATCCCTTCTTTGGTCAGATTTTCTTGCAATTTCTATGAGTGTGAAAGTTATTGCTTTTCATTCTCCTCAGATTTGTTTATGAAATGATTTTTTATATCTGTCTTGTATCCATTGGAGCTTATTATGATATGTAGTGTAAGATGTTCATTTAAACCTAGTCTTCCAAGCTACTTTTCAATTTTCCCAGCAAGTTTTGTCAAATAATGGGTCATTGCTCCAGTAGTTGATGTTTGGGATTTGTTAGGTAATATGCCACTGGGTTATTCAGATTTCAGTATTGTGCCAAATTAAGTCCATTTAAGCAATTATTAATTAAAACCTACTCTATGCCAGGTACTGTGTTAAGCAATGGGAATACAAAGGAATTCACATCATTAAGAGCTCATAATCTAAAAGAGGAGAAATCATGCAAATAACTACTTAGAAACAAAATACATACAGGACAAATAGAAGATAACCTCAAGGCAAAGGCACTAGAATTAAATAATGGTTTCTTGCAGAAGCTGGGATTTTACTGAGACTTGAAGGAACATAGGAACTACAGGGAAACTAAGAAATAGAGGTGAAGACATAAAACTTGAGAATTGTCAGTAAAAAACATGGATTGATTAACTTTACTTTTTTTTTTTACTTTCCTATTTTTTAATCAGTACCAAATATTTTTGATGAATACTACTTTCTGATACAACTTAATATTGGGTAATAATAGACATCTGTTCTTTTTTGCCATTTCCATTTTACTATTTTTGCATTTATATTTTCATTTTTTCATCATTTCACTAGAGATTCTTGACCTTTTGTTCCTCCAGATGAGTTGTTTTAATTTTATTTAGTCCTATAAAATAATTCTTTTGTAATTTAATTGGTATGACACTGAATCTGTAAATTAAATTAGACAGTATTGCCATTTTAGATATTAGTTCATGCAAGCTACTAGCAATTCCTCTCTATTCTCCTTCCTTTATTTCTATAATGAGTATGCTGTAATGGTATTCAAATAAATCTTGTGTGTTTCTTAGTAAGTAGATGATCAGATAGGTTCTACAATTTGTAGGAATTTTGAATTAAATTTCTTTTTTTATATCTTTCTTCTGGGTTTTGCTAAGCAATATACTGAAATCCTGATGACTTTTGTGGTTTTATTTTGTATTCTAATACTTTGTTGAAGTTATTATTTTTATTAATTTTTATTTAAATCTCTATGGTTCTCTAAGTAAGCCACCATGTCATCTGCAAAAGTAATATTTTTTCTTCTTTGCCTATGCTTATTCCTTCAATTTCTTTTTCTTGACATTTATATCATTATATTTGTATAATTATAACCTCGCTTTACTCCTGATCTTAATTAGAAAGGTCTTCAGTGTTTACTCATTACAGAAGATTTAGCTCTTAGTTTTAGATAAATGCTATATACTATATAAAAGAAAAGTCTACATATTCCTATGCTTTGTAGTATGTTAAAAAGGGTTTGGGATTTTGAGTAAAGCTTTTTCTTCATTAATATAATCATGTTATTTTGTCAGTAATTTGTTAGTAATCATGTTTTTGTTAGTAATAAGCCTATTAAGTTTATATTATCTTAATATTGAGCCAACATTTCTCTTATTGAACCTGCATTTCTCTTATAAGTACAATCTGGTCATAGTGGATAACTTTTTAACATATTTTGTTTTGTATTATATTCAACATTTTTTGATATGTGTGGATTTTTTGGATTATAGTTTTCTGTTTTTGACAACTTTCCCTGATTAAGGTATCAAGAACATATTTGAATCATAGAAGGAGTTTCATAGAATACCATCTTTCTCTATTTTTCAAATACTTCTTGTAAAAATGGAATTAGTTGTTTTTCAAATGCTTCATAAAATTTACTTGTAATTCCATCTGGTCCTTTTCCTTCTTTTTATAGTTCATTTATAGCTTGTTTAATTTGTTTTAGAGACTGAGTTAATTAAACTCTATTTCTTACGACACTTTCAATTGTGGTGCTGGAGAAGACTTAAAAGTTGCTTGGACAGCAAGATCAAATCAGACAATACTTAAAGAAATTAATTCATTGGAAGGTCAAATCCTGAAGCTAAAGCTTAAATACTTTGGCCTCATAATGAGAAGACAGTATTCACTGAAAAATATGCTGGTGTTGAGAAAGATTAAAGGCAAAAAGAAAAGAGGGTGATAAGAGATAGATGGAGAGTGTTATGAAAGTAGTGAACATGAGCTTGGACAGACTTTGGGAGGAGAATAGAAAGGCTTGGCATGCTATGTTCCACTGAGTTATGACATATCAGACATGACTGAACAATAAAAAAAGTTCTTATGATGACAACCTGGGCATTTTGTACTTAAGACTCTTCCTTTGTTCTTACTGCTTTTATTCATTTTTTTGTTAGGCAGTTGGTCATTCTATCTGTTTGTCAGGTTAATTAATACATTGTTTATATTTTTAGTTGTTTTCCCCGGTTTCACTTCCCTGCCCACACCCCCTCAATCAGCTTTTTGATTTATCAACTTGCTGTGGGAATTTTGTTTATTTTTTTCTCAATTTTGTTTACCTCTTTTTTGCTTCTTAGAATTTCTATTTTTGTTTAGGTTTTACTTTGTTGCTTCTTCCAAGTCTTTTATTTGGATGCCCAGTTCATCAATCTGTTTTTTCTCTTCTTTGTTGAATGTGTTTACGAATATTTTTTCTCCTAAACACTGTTGCATCCTAATAACTATAGCATATTATCTGAAATATTATCATTTTTATTAAATTATCCATTTTTCTTTGGTTTGCTATTTAACTAATTATTTAGAATTAAATTATTTAGCCCCCATTTAATTGTATTCCTTTCTTCAAATTATTTTACTGAATAAAATTTTATTGCATGATTATCAATGATGCCTATATTTTCTGCTTTTCTGAAGTGTATGTTCAATTTTTTATAAAACTAGAATACTCTGCTAAGAAATAAATATATTACTTTCTAACCTCATTCAGTAATGTCATAGCTGTTGTATCTAAGTTTTCTAAAATTCTATTCATGTTCTTCATTTTATTCATTGGTTAGACTTTTCTAAGTCTCAAAGAGGAGCATTGAGGTACCTAACTATTATAGTTTTTCTGTCTTTTTTGTCCTTTTAATTTATTTAATACCTGGGAAAGTAATGAAGCGTAGAAAGATTAGAGGGTTTGTGGTAAGAACAAAGAATAATTTTAGGAAGCATGAGGTATATTGAAAGATCAGATAATAGGAGGCTATAATCAGATTAGGGAATTGCACAGTTCTTGATCTCGAAGTATAAGGAACGCTTGTGGATGACAGATCAAAGTGTGACCAGTATATAACTGAGTAGGTTATGGGAGTGGAACAGATTGAGGAAATGGGAGGTTAGGTTATCTGAGAGAATATAGGCATAATGTTGAAACCTATGACTCAGCTCCTGATCCCTTCTTTGCTCCTCAATGACACTTCCAGAATAGTACTGAGTTCAAATCCAGCCTCATATACTTACTAGATATATGAACCTGGCCATCTCTGCCTGCCTCTGTTTACTCATCTGTGAAATTAGGATGATAATAGTGCCTACCTCAAAGTTCCTTGAAAACATTAAAGCACTATGTAAATGCTAGCTAGTGTCATTATTAGTTCTGCTCTGGCCAACCATTCCTTGATGGCCTGTGCTTTTTTCTACCCCATGCCTTTATTGACAATATCCTTTCCATTTGGAGTAATCTTTTGCCCCCAACTTTGTAAATTTAACTTTTCTCCTTTTTCCATGGCCCAAACCAAGTTCTGTCTTTTTCATGAAGTGAAAATTCTTGCTTCCTGAAACTAGAAATAAGCTGGGGGGAGAAGGGGTGGCAACTAGGTGGCTCAGTGGATTGAGAGCCAGGCCCAGAGATGGGCCATCCCAGGTTCAAATCTGGCCTCAGGCACTTCCTAGCTGTGTGACCCTGAACAAATCTCTTTACTCTCATTACCTAGCTCTTACCTCTATACACACAGAAGGTAAGGGTTTAAAAGGAAAAAAAAAAGCAACTGGACCTTTCTGAATTTGTTTCCACATTCTACTTGGTGTTATAGATATTTGTTGGCATGTCTCATCTTCCCTACAAAACTGTAAGTTTCTGAGTGCAAGAATACTATGTCATTCCTTTTATCTCTGTTGCTTTGCCCACTGCCTTATGCATTATAGGAACCTAATTAATGAATAAATTATGGTGAATGAATGATTGAATGATTAGTCTATCTTAGAGCATTAATGTTTTCATCAATTCAAATACTTTAGTTGCACAGAGCACAACCCCATGACTTCTCATTCCCTGAATTTCTTGTCCATATTCCCTAGTAATGCTACAGTTCTAAAAATTTAGGATATATATGTTGTTTTTCCAGTAAAGACTTCCTTTCCTTATAAAATCATAGCCTCTAGCCACACAACAAAGAAAGACTTTCATGCCTAAGAATTAAACTTACAAAGAGGCCCTGACCATAGACAAAAATTGTGAAATAGATCAAGTTTATTTTCAGTTTCTTTCATCCCCAGCAGTGGTACCTCCTCTTGTTCCTTCTTCAGATGCACAATACCTTATACTCTTTGTCCTCATCTAAAAAACTTGTGCTCAGAAAATCAGGGTTCAATCATTTTCAATTTACTGTTTGTGACTTGAAGTTAAACTTCAACTGTAACAGTAAAATGAAAAGCTTTGTATCTTTTCAAGTGTCTGATATCAAGGAACATGTAACAGAGGTACAGAGGAGGTTTGGGGACCTCTAGGTCCTAAAATTGGTCTCTTTTAGACAAGACTTTTGCCTAAACCCAGCCTTTTCTCAACTTTGGCCTCAGCATTATGCACAGCCTGACCACCAGAGAAAGAGTCAAACTCTATTTAATAGTGTAAGTTTACAAGAGAGAGCTTTTGGTTTCATCCTTGAAAGAGGTATATAGAAAAGTCCCCAAAAGAGAGTTATGCTCCAATAGGCTTTTAAAAGGTGAGAAAATGACACAGTGTTCAGTTAACAAAGAGAAATAAGATAGAAAAATCTTGTAAAAGGAAAATAAACTGTTAAGGGGATAGTATTCATTTTAAGGCAAGACTAGAACTAATGAGAAAAGTTACACTTGGGGATTTTTGAGCTATGGTTTTGACTTGACTTTTTTTCATTGCTATGAGAGAACACATTGCTTTTAAGTGCTTTTCCAATCTCATTCCCCTAAAACCTACCCTTCTTCCTAACTTTGCTATTTCTCTCAAGGGCACCACCATCCTTCCAGTCAACCAAGTCTGCAGTCTTAGAATCATCCTTGATTTAAGCACATGCTATGATCCAAGAACTGTTATAAGCCCTGGAAATACAAGAATAAATAAAAAGAAAGACAGCCCCTGGCTTCTAGAAGTTTACATTCTAATGGAAGAAGACAATTCAGAAAAGGAAGCTGAAAACTGATGGGTAGGGGCGCTGGAATAAAGGCATACAGTGCAGGGGTATAATTTTGAAATCCACTGTCAGGGAACAAGGCAGGAGGAGAATGAAGGCAGACTGGCCTTCATAAAAAAGAAGTTCCAGAGGGTAGAACTTAGCAACTGAAGGAAGGAAAGGCTTTATAGAGGGTTTTTCTATGGTGATCAGACAATGGGGGTGGGTAGGATGTACCAAGATGTTTCAGATACTGAGAGAAGTTCCAGGACGAAAACAGTAAAAAGGACATGATTTTGAAGTCCAGAAAGGTAGCAGGGGATGAAAGAATGTATAAAGACAGGTTGATCTGGGCCCTTATGGAAAATAAAGGCTCTAGGAGGAATATACTAAAGAATTATATCTTACACACACACACAAAAAAAAAACCAACAACCTGAGAACCATTTTTTTTATTGAATCATTTCCTGATCTCATCTGCTAGAACCTACATTTTCCTTCCCTCTCCCCAAAATTTCATATTTATTTTATGTAACAGTGTAGACTGAATTTTGCAAAGGAGAGCAGGCAATTGGAGTTGAAGCTGGCCTCATGGAACCTAGAGGAGGTTCTGTTTGGGAGGGGCCAGTGAAGGAGGGAGTTTGGTGAAGATTCTAAAGATTCTAAACTGCCAACTGCCAACTGCCAACTGGGGAAGAAGACATTCAAGCTCTCAGGTGGGCTTAGGGTTGGTGGTTGTGGGTGGCCAGGTGGATCTGGACAGGAATTTAGCTCTTCTGAACCCAAAATTCAGGGGCAACCTGGAGATTTCAATAGCTAAACCTTTCTATTGACTTCATTGCCAACGAAGAATAAACTGAGAGAGTTGTGCTCCATAATTGACCACAGTGCCCAGACTCTGGAGGGAGCAGGCACTTGGGGGACCCTTCCTTGATCCATCTTGTACCCCTTCCTTGCAGTTATTCTCCTGTTTGATAGTTAGTGTTAAGGATAGGATATTGTGATGGGAGGGAGAGTCAGTTTCTGAGTCAAAGCTGCAAAAGAATCCAGAACTGTGGGGTTCATAGCTGATAGAGAAGTTATCCCAGTTCCCTCCTTCCTCAAAAATCCACAAATAACCCTTGCCCTGTTATCCTGAATTCCCTTATACTTATAATAAATTTTTATTAGTTTATTAGTGGTAGTTTGGGGCTGTTATTTTGAGGGGAAGAAGACCAATCTTGTGGCTGAGGGGAAGATAAATACCAAACATTGAAGGGTAAAGCTACTAGAACTTAGGAGCCGGGAGACTTGTCTCATTATTATTGGTACTGATGGTTGGATTCAACCCACTTCTTCTAATTTCTAACTAATTTCTATTTCTGATAATTTATGTGACTGTGACTACCATTCTTCCAGTTCTATTGCTTTTACAGTTTAAATCAGTGGTTCCCAAACTTTTTTGGCCTACCGCCCCCTTTCCAGAAAAAAAAATATTACTTAGCATCCCTGGAAATTAATTTTTAAAAATTTTAATAGCAATTAATAGGAAAGATAAATGCACCGGTGGCCATCACCACCCTCCTGGATCACTGCAGCACCCACCAGGGGGCAGTGGCCCCCACTTTGAGATTCACTGGTTTAAATATTTGTACACTCTATCTCCACCTTTCCAACGTCCCTTACAACACTTTGGTTCAGAAACTCATCACCTATTATTTTCTCAACTTTTCTCCCTATATCTCAACTCTTCCTGATCCAATCCATCCTTTTTCCAATTAAAATTCCTAATAAATACTCTCCAATCAGACTATTTTCCCATTAAAAAGTCTTTGCTAACCCTCTATTATTAACTAATTAAAGAAAAGATCACTATTCAAGACACTCCAAGTTTGGCATCAGATTACCTGCCCACTCTCATCTGCTATGACTCCCTATCACCTAAAGCAAAAAAAAAAAAAAAAAGCTCTTCCCCAAATTTCTGAAATCACACCACCTTTTCCTACTTCTATACCTTTATTTATACCATCTTCTCTGCATGTGATTCACTCGAACCCCATTGCTCACCGTAGGCTTCACGGTTCCTTTATTGAGATCAGTCCATCCTTAAATACTCTGCCTGTTTTAATTACTTCTCAGATTCTAGGAGCCATCACTTCCTCAGATCTCCCAAGATACATTGTTTAAAATTTTCCATATATACACATTGTGTTTTGTACTATTGTTATTTGCACACTATTATATGTCTTCTCCTGGGCTGAGCATGTGGTTAGTCATCTTTTCATCCCCAGAATAAAACAGTAGAGATGTAATACAGGTTAAATAAATGGAAAATATCAGGAAAGCACATACTTATTGATACTTAAAAATATTTTCAAGGATCAACATATCTTAAGACATCATTTTGCAACCTTAAAAAAACACTTTAAGGCCTTCTAAAAGGGTTATTGAAGATCATAATAATGTCTTCCTGTTTCCATCCCCAAACTGCATCATTTTCTACTCATCTATCTAAATTTAGGTTTTGAATGTGAAAGCATTGCTCTTGCCAGTCTGGGCTAAAGTGACAGGAGAACAAACAGAAGAGTCAAATTAGACCACCAGGCAGCTTGTGGCCCTAAAACCATTCCAATATTGCTTTGTAAAGTTGATCCCCAGAGGTGAACAGAGGCTAAAGTTCAAGAATGGGGTGAATGATTCTGTTCTGCTTTGTACATTAGTATTGTTGACCCACCTCCCCCTCCAGCCTTCCAGAATTATTTTGGATTCAATTCAGAGCCACAACCAGTATCTCTGGTCAAATAAAGCCTCACTTGGAGATTCCTTCTCTAAAAAACAGGATAATAAATACTGCAGGGAAACTGCAGCACCCTATCCTCCCTCTCCTACCTAATAAAAATATGTTATGTGACTTGGTTTCTTACTCTGAGTAACAAGATGCTTACTTAAATCATGGAACCACAGAAAATAGGAACATATTGAATGGTAGTTTGATATCCACTACCAAAGTCCTATTTCCCCAACTCTTTTTTACTCTGTACTTTAGAGAAAGTTATCTCCAATTAAGGCTGTGTTTTGCCTAATTGGTCGCACCTCTGAACTGAACCCAAAATAATTCTGGAGATTGGGAGACGTGAAAAAAGGATAGAGCAACAATGCTCATATATATAAGGCATTTTGAAGAGATTCTTTCTACAGTATGGGTTGGACCAGATGGCCACTAAGTTCCCTTCCAGTTCTAAAGTTTCTGTGACACTATGATAATCTAGTTTAAATCTTGTATTTTGCAGATAGAAAAGATGAGGACCAAGGAGGCAATGACTTATCCAAGGCTATACAACTAAGTATCAGAGCTATGAGATAGGACTAAATTTTCCCAACTTTAAGTGCTTGTTCTCTACAGAATATTATGATAGGTAATATTATAGATATTACATGTTTATTACTTGAAATAATAATTCTAATTCTCACTACAATTGTCATTGTGGTATACATATGATGCTTTTCAGTAGACAAAGCAGTTTCCCTCACAATAACTGCGTGAAATAGATTTTTAAAGTGTTCTGAGGTCCCTGAGGTATTGTTATTGAGTGAAGATGGGCCACTAGAAATTCAAATCATCAACAGAAATCCACCAATCTCTCATTCCATAAAAGGCACTGAAAGAGGAGCTGGACAATAGCTTCAATACTCTACAAAACATTAATGATTAAAGCTACAAACAATTAAACCCTGTATAAGAAAACCAAAGGCTTAGTCCCACTTGAGCCTATTAAGAAGTGAGGATAAAGACCCCCTTTCCTCTCCTTTATGATAGAGAAAAAAGGATTATACCACCAGTGTTTTCTTCTTTCTTCTTTTTTGTTTACGATTTTCTTTAGCTAAATGACACCATGTCGACTGAAAGCATAAGGTTCTGTCGTGGCATTTTTGCTGCATCAGTTGATTCCATTAATCTTAGAATAAGAGCGCAGGTGGCTTCCAGGGGATCCCCTCCAGCTAAGATGCTCATTAGGCTTTTGAAGCGTGGGTAAGAGAGGCAGCTGGGAAACACTATAACCTGTTCAGGCTTATCCTCTCAAAATGGCTTCCTTTGTGAAAGCAATTTTCTGGTCATGACTTAGCTTCTGCGATGGGTGCTTAGAGTACCCAGATATGCAAGCCCAGGGAGAAAGGGACCCACACACATTTTAAGCCTTTAGTCCCCAAAGTATTTGGCCCTATTCCCTATTCACTAATCATGGAAAATAAAGCATTCTCTAAATACCTACATTGCTGTCAGTAATGAAGGCTATTTTTCAATTCCGACAATGAAGCACCTCACTAGTGTTGGAGTAATAATTGTCGTAAATTGTATAATGAAGGTACAATGGAGACAAACAGGTGAGATCCTTTATCTGTGGGATCCTGGATTCCTTCTGGTAAGCCATGTGGTGTCTGGCTCAGTTTTAAAGGTACCTGGAACTTCAAAATGACAAAGTAATCCCCTATTTGACCATTGAGAAGGATAAGCTACCCACTCAGTGGACTTAAAAGAAAAAATTAATTCCTCTCTCTCTCTCTCTCTCTCTCTCTCTCTCTCTCTCTCTCTCTCTCTCTCTCTCTCTCTCTCTCTCTCTCTCTCCAACCATAATGTGAACAACACTCCCTCTAGGATTTCCTGTTAGATGATAATGAGGGTATTTCATTTTTCCTTCCCCACTTTGCAGGATCAAAGCAACTAGGGAATGTACTGTCTAATTGAATGCGTGCTCTCAATGCCAGCTGTGTTATAGAAAGTACCTGCTGTAGCTGCTACTTGGAAGAGATGACCATCAACAGAAGGGTGATCCCAAACCCAGGCATGGCTTTCCAGCAGTCAAGGACTTTGAAGGAAGAGTTAAAAAATCAGCCTCTCTGAGAAAATATAACAGGAGTTGTTAGTTATGATTACTGTACACTTTTGAGTCATTTGTGTTTTCAGCATTTTTAAATATATGTTATAAATAATGGCTGTCCCACATATAAATGTCATTGTCTATTGAGTATCTTCCTTTTGGATATGCCTTATTCATGAGCCATACTAAAATTTTAAGTGATTTCCCTCAGTGCTCTGGGTTGGTGGAAAAAGGAGCTAGAGAATTCTGGAAAGATAATAGGCCTTCTCTGTAAAAGTCAGGATCTCCCATGATGGAACCTAGTTCATGTATGAGAGTAGGGCTGGAGGCATTTTAGTAGAAAAGGGCAAGCTGTCCAGCTCCCAGGCCGAACTGAATCAATCATTACATAGGTAACATATGGAGGCAGCACAAACCCTGCTGTCAATGTCATTTCTTAAAGTACTAAGATTATCACATTCGCAGTGACAGCTGTTGTAAAATATTATGAGAAGAAAGTCAGGGTAAGCTTATATGTAAAAAGAATTTTAGTTACTTTTATGATATAATTCTAGAAATTCTTATAAGATGTCTTGCTCTTCCAAATCTTCCCAACTGGCTAATTGAGGCCACCATTAAAACCTAATCTTCTTTAGGTCTAAATTATTTTATCTTGTGAATTTTTGCTCTAATATTTACTATATGACCATAAAGAAGTATGATTCAGTTTCTTTATAAACTTATAATAATGCTGGTACTACCTGATTTCATAAAAAGGACTGTTGTAAAGAAAGCAATTTTTAAACTAAAATGGATTATATAAATGCAAATTATTATTATTTAACCTTTCATGTGTTAATGCCTTATAGATTATATATAATACAAATTATAATTTGTATATTATGTTTTATATAACTATATTAGACAAGTAATGCCAAATAAATTGTAAGTTCCTTATGTACATAAACTGCTGATCTTCTTTGTATGCCCTGAAAAAGTCAATGTATTTACCTAGTGCCAAATTTTTTATAATTACTGCTTTATAATGTAGTTTAAAATATGATACTACGAGACCTCCTTCCTTAACATTTTTTCATTCTTTCCTTCAATATTCTCGAACATATGTTTTTCCAAATGAATTTTGTTATTATCTTTTCTAGTTAATAAAATAATGTTTTGGTAATTTCTTTGGGATGGCATTGAATTGATAGATTAGTTTAGGTAAGATTGTCATTTTTATTATATTGGTACTGTCTACACATGAATAAGTAATATTTCTCCAATTATTTAAATCTGACTTTATTTGTATAAAAACTGTTTCATAATTGTGTTTATAAAGTTTCTAGATTTGTTTTGGAAGATATACTCCTAGGTCATATCTGTGATTAATTTAAATCAGTTATCTCTTACTATTTCTTCTTCTAGAATATTGTTAGTGATATATAGAAATACTGATGACTGCAGGTTTATTTTATTGCTTGCTACTTTGCTAAAATTATTGATAGTTTCAATTAATTTTTAGTTAAAGCTCTAGGATAATATATATATATATATATGTACACACACACACACACATATATATATCCTTTGTAAAGAACTAGTTTTATTACATTACCTCTTGGTCCATTCTGATATCTTCAATTTCTTTTGTTTCTAGTACAATATTAAATAATATTGGTGATAATAGGTAGCCTTGTTTTACTCCTGATCTTATAGTGAAGGCTTCTAATTTATACCATGTTTGTTGATGGTTTTAATTATAGACTCCTTATTCATTTAAGAAAAAATCCACTTATACCTATGTTTTTAAGTGTTTTTACTAGGAATTAGTATTGTATTTTGTGAAAGGATTTTCTACATCTATAGATATAATCCTATGATTTTTTAATTTTTTTTGTTGATGTAATCAATTATTCAATTATATTAATAGTTTTCCTTGTATATTAAACCATTTCTGCATACCTGGTATAAATTCTATTTGGTCATCATATATAATCTTTGTGATATATTGTTGTAGTTTCCTGGATAATATTTTATTTACAATTTTTACAATATTTATGATTTATTTACAATTTACATACAATTATTACTTTTTAAACCCTTACGTTACATCTTAGAATCAATACTGTGTATTGGTTCTAAGGCAGAAGAGTGGTAAGGGCTAGGCTAACCCACTTAACAGGGGTTAAGTGACTTGCCCAGAGTCACACAGCTAGAAAGTGCCTGAGGTTGGATTTGAACCTAGGACCTCACATCTCTAGACTTGGCTCTCAATCCACTGAGCCACCCAGCTGCCCCCTACAATTATTTATAATTATATAATTATAAAATTTTTGTTTCACTAACAAAATTAATAAAATTACCCTATAACTTTCTTTCTCTGTTTTTAACGCTTTCTGGTTTCTATATGTTTCACTATATCTGTCTCCTAAAAGGAGTTTGATAGGACTCCTCCTTTACCAATTGTTCTAAATAATTGATCTAATATTGGAATGAGATCATCTTTAAATGTTTGGCAAAATTCACTTCCGAATCTAACTGGTCCTAATACTTTTTCCTTAGAAAGTTCTTTTATAACCTGCCCAATTTTTTTCTAAAATGGGTTTATTTCCCATTTCCTCCTCTGTTAGTCTAGGCAATTTATATTTTTTGCAAGTATTCATCTTTTTCTCTTATAATTATTAAATATGTTGGCATATAATAGGGCGAAATAACTCCCAATAATTGTTTCAATTTCATCTTCATTAATGGCAAATTCACCCTTTTCATTTTTGATGCTAATGATTTTTTCTTCACTTTTTTAATCAAATAATAACTATTATTAATATTAAATCCTCTGCAGAAGATCTACCTAATATGGTGGCAACATTTTCTCTAAATCTCCTTACATATATATCTAGTAGCTTGTTTTCTGTTACTGCTTCCTATATGATAAACACACCTCTTTTTTGATCATATATGTCTTTAATAATATCTTTTACAACCATTTTTGTGTTCAGTTTGTCACTGATTATATTCTGCAGTCAAATTAGTTATGTCTACCACTCATAATTCCATTACCGTTTCAGTGACCTTCAATTTTCATTCCTCAAAGATTGTGACATTCCTTGATTCATAGCCATATATCATCAACAGGAAAAGACTGGAATGATGGATTTTTCTTTCAATGAGTTTAGAGTCATTGAAAGTGCTGCTGCTTTCCAAGAATAATCAAACATACTCTTTTTCTTCTTTTAAATTCTGTGTCCAGCCCATGACTGACCTGTATTTGTTCAAAACATATGTAGTAATAGAGCAAATTTCCAGATCATAGATCCTAGAACATATCATAGTCTATAAACAGGCCTTTTTCATCCACTTGTTTTTTTCTGTGTGGATAGTTTTTCTAATCTCTCTCTCTCTTTTTTAAACCCTTACCTTCCACCTTAGAATCAATACTATGCATTGGTTCCAGGGCAGAAGAGCAGTAAGGGCTAGGCAATGGGGGTTAAGTGACTTGCCCAGGGTCACACAGCTGGGAAGTGTCTGAGGCCAAAGTTGAACCTAGGACCTCCAAGCTCTAGACCTGGCTTTCAATCCACTGAGCTATTCAGATGCCCCCGTCTAATTTCTTGTTGAGTGATGCTATTACTTATTTATATAGTTACATTCTGAGGTGGAGTTTTTAGAGGACTTAATCATCTATAAGGACAACTTCTATAACAATAGCAAAAAAGATCTTTCATGAGCATAATTATGCTTCTTTTGATGATAATAATCAAAGTAATCAAACAAAATTTTCTTTGATATTATATATTATGTTATTTTGACATATGCATGGTAGACATCTTAAAAGAGAAGAATCTTTTTAACTGCATTTTGTTCTATCAAATCAAATGCTTTTTTGAAAAAAAGGAGAAAAATAATTACAGAGTGAATCATTATTCATCATACCTCTGAGTCAATTGTGTGACTATAAAGAAGTAACCTGCCAGAGAATAGCATTTCTAAAAGCTTTTCTAAGGTATTAATTGTGAATTTATTCCTTAATGCTCTCAAAATAATAAATGGCCTATATAAAAGGCCTTCTCTTTATATATTTGACCTGATATAGAATCTTTCCCATCTCTATTATTTTTAAGGCCATTTCTACTTTCTCATTTACTTCTTCATGGTTTGTGACATTAAATGTTCAAATATGGTAGTTCCATTACCATTTAAGGAGAAAAAAATATATTAAATATCATAACTGTTTTTATTTTTCATCTCTAGTTTTCCTTCAAGTATCATCCATAAATATTGTTGGAACAATATAGCTTAATTGATTCTAATGCTAAGCTTCCTATAAACTCAAGCTTTTCCCTTAATCACTTATTACAATTATAATTAATAAGTGCTACTCATAATCTTCTATTAAATTGTACAAATGAGTTTATATTTTCAAATATTTTTGTTCTGAGATGGCATATCTCTAAGGTTGGCCAAGAGGTACAGTGTTTGCCATCTGAGGTAGATTCAGACTCATTTGTCTTTGTCTCAACCATCTTACATTCTTTAAGTTTCTAAAGGAAATGGAAGTAATCTATGTCAATGTCTATTTCTTTATCTATTGCCTATTTGGAGGATGGAGAAGTGTCAACTGCTTGTGAACTTGTCAGGGTTAAGCTGACTAAATTGGCTTATTATTATGTAATATGATCATACACACGTATATGTAATTGAGATCTATTTAGAATTATTATACACTTTATCATCCACTTGCTCACTTGATGATGATGAGTTCTACGTATTTTTGGCAAACTCTTCTACAGAGAGCAGATGTGCAATTGGCTTTTGTTCTAATACTAAACACCTTTTCTAGCTCATAAGGGCCCATAAAACCTTATATTCTGCTGATCTCAGCTCAAACTCTCATTTGGCTGTAATATCTTAGGGCTTCTCTCACTGACAAGCTCTCCACAGTGCCAGTATTAGCTTCCTTTACTTCTTTGTCTTTGTGCCCCCCCCCACCTTTAGACTGTAAAATTCTTGAGGGCAGGGACTAGTTTTCTGTTGTACTATGTCTTTTAGTCCTTAGCACAGTACCTAAAACATAGCAGGTGCTTACTGATAGTGATTGATTGATTGATTGATTGATTGATTGAAGTGGAGACAGAAGGTACTGAGAATCATATTTATACATATAAGTGTATATAAAATATAAATATAGGCATATATTTTATATGTATGTATATATAATAAACATCATACTTCATAGAAATCTTTCAAAGATAATTTAATTGTATGCATTAAACTATCTTCATTATTTTGCTATAATCCAAAACCAGACAAATCAACAATTATTTATTCATTAAAATTTAGTAAACAAGAAAATCCATCTGTTCTTGCTTTAATTAATCTTGGCTAATTTATAAGCAAGATCTCATGAATGTGATGCTTTAGTGCTCACAATTACCAGTGTTATTGCTAGGAATTTTTTCTCATGAAAGTTCAATGATTATTTGTAAATTGTAGCCCAAAAAGTTAATGTAACTCTTAAAAGAGAGGTTATACTCATCAACTACCAGGCCACATTACGAATTTTGATTTCAGATCTGGGTACCACATTTTTCAGGAAAAACAGACAATCCAAAATATGTCCCAAAGAAGATGACCAAGACCATAAAAGACTTAAGAACAGAGTACTAGTATCTGTCAAAAGAAATGGGCATGTTTAGCCCAAAGAGTGTCCTTCCAAGGACCATTATACCTGCCTTGGGAGAGACTCCAAGCTCTATATCCAAGGTTTGATACCCTTCCCACCAAATACCAGTTCCACAAAAAAATACACCTAACAAATAACCAAGAACCCCAAGTCTATATAACAAAACAGAAGTCAGAGGAAGTGCATGAGAATATATCCAAGACAATACAGAATGAAGGAGCTCTCCCACTGAGAGTCACGTAGCTCAGTTAGACTAAGAAAAAGAATCCTCGATCTTATCCAAATGGAAAAATTCTAGAAGCCTTTCATGTAACAAGCTAGGAATGGGAGCGTGATCAAATTTACACATGTTGGCTTCTTCCTATAGTCTTATTTCATAGCCCTGAAAGATGCTGGCATCTCCTATTTTTTCTCTTGAATCTGGAAGCCAGAAGAACCCAGAGTTTAAGGAGCCCAAAGAGACTCAGCTTCCTAATTCTTGTTAAATCTTTCCTACCTCTCAGAA
This sequence comes from Gracilinanus agilis, assembly GCF_016433145.1. Lineage (NCBI taxonomy): Eukaryota > Metazoa > Chordata > Mammalia > Didelphimorphia > Didelphidae > Gracilinanus > Gracilinanus agilis. The sequence continues at coordinate 273,613,054 of NC_058130.1, read as the reverse complement.
TGTTCAGAGATTTGATCTCTACCCATGAGAAGAGGGTTCCTTACCAATAGACTTTGGTACTCTTTAGAGGCAAATTGATGGGCATTCAAATATCTCCAAATTTCACAAGCTAGATAGACAATAAATGTTTTGAATCCCTATACTAAGTGTTGGTAATACAAATAAAAGTAAAAATAAACATGATCCCTGCCTTCAAAGTGCTTACATTCAAATGAGATGAGATAGCAGGGGAAAGGAGCTGAAAAGGCTTGGAAGAGTGGATACTTTTGCAGGGAAAATGATGGCAAAATAGGAGAGTCAGAAGCATAGCCAGGAGGGAAATGAAGCATGCCCAATATAGGCATGTCCCCAAATGCTCTAAGATGAGAGGACTCCAAACTAAGAAATCTCAATTATGTTGTTTTTGTTGTTGCTATTTAGTCATGGTTTTCTTGGCAAAGATACTGGAGTGGTTTACTATTTCCTTCTCTCCTGATCATTTTACAGATGAGAAAACCAAGGCAAACAGGGTGAAGTGACTTGTCCAGGGTCATATAACTAGTGTCTAAGGTCAAATTTGAACGCAAGTCTTCATGATTCTAGGTCTGTTGTTCTATCTGCCTCACCCCCTACACCCACAATCCACTGAGTTGCCCTACCTTATCTCTCTAGCTAAAGTTATTTATAAAGTGCTGAACTTAGAGTTAGTTAGATTTGAATTCAAATCCCACCTATTATATCACTTAACTCTGCGACCTTGGGCAAGTCACTTAATATTCCTTAGCCTCTGTTTCTTCATCTATAAAATAATGATAATAATAGCATTTATCCCTTTGGGCCATTGTGAGAATCAAAGGAGATAATATATGTAAAGTGCTTTACAAAAATTCAAACACTACATAAACACAAGTTAGTATTATTTGTGTTAACACAATGCTATCTGCTTGATGAAAACCATGGAAACATCTGCCCCAAGAGAACTAATAGGCTAATTCACACTAAAGTACTACACATCATTACCATACATCTACCAGCCAACAAGTAATATTAGTATATCATCAGATCATAAATCTACAACTGGAAGGAAGAAACACTGAGGACAATTCCAATGTTTTCATTTTACAGGTGGGAAAACAGTAGCCAAGGTAAGATAAAATGACTTGTTCGAGGTCATGTTGCACCATATATAAGATGTATATCTGTATTATCTCCTCTGTGTAATGTAACATATATATTGATCATATTTAACATACCGATAATATATGAGGTACTTACCTCATATATAAGCAATATAGATATAGATAAGATATATGTGATATAGTACATATTTTACATTTTATGATATTATATGGTAACAAGTTGGTTCTTATCCTGCTGTCATCACCATTTCCCCCACAATTCTTCTGGCACTGGAACTTGAGGCTCAGCTTCTGGGATGCTAATGTCTAATACTTTGCCTAGAATCAGACCTCCCCATCATTTTTTGGCCTTATCCATGCCATACCATCTCCCTCTTTTTCCAGTTTTCCAGAACATAAACTCATTGAAGGTAATTGTCTTCCGGTTTGTATTTTATGCCCAGTTGCCTGCTACCTACTAAGCACTTACTATATGATTTATCAATCTAATACATATATCTATAGCTATAGTGACATACAGATATTTTGTTTTTGTTGTTCAGTTGTTTCTGTCATGTCCAACTCTTTGGGACCCTATTTGAGTTTTTCTTTTTCAGAGACACTGGAGTGGTTTGCCATTTCCTTCTCCAGTTCATTTCACAGATGACAAACTGAAACAAATAGGATTGGTTAAGTGACTTGCCCAGGATCACAGAGTAAGTGTCTGAGACCAGATTTTAATGTAAAATGATGGGTCTTCCTGAACTCAGCCCTAGTACTCTGTCTACTGTACCACATAGCTGCACTATATATATATATATATATACATATATATATATTTTTTTTTT
>NC_058130.1:273550495-273610871 GCF_016433145.1 Gracilinanus agilis | reverse complement strand
ATAGCAGGGAATTAGCAATAGTTAGAATTTATAGAATAGCTTGTGCTCATTTTCTCTGTTCTGGAAAACCTAACTGTAACCCTCTTCCATCAGAATTCTCCAGAAACTCTTAGTATCTTCATCCTCCTAGCTACATGGTTCAGGTCTTTTTGACTCCAAGGTGGTCTTCACAGACAAGGAGATTTGGGTGTCATGTTACAGATCGGGCAAATAACTATTCAAGATTTTAAGCACTATGCAGTCACACCTCCAGCAATTTTTAGAAAAAGCTAATGAGAAGAGAATGTGTTCACCAAGTATGTTGCAATGGAAAGAGGAAGAAGTATGTCCAGAGCACATTCCACCTCCTAGTGTCTTCACTGACAAAACAATGGTTATAATAAAGCAAAGGGTTGCTTCTACCTTTCCCCTTGAGATACCTGTACACACTTAGCATCCCTTATAGGCAGCTGGCACATGTTCTCAGAAACTGAGTGCAATGAGATCTCTTTACTTCATTCTAAACTCATTTTTCTCCATTCAATAGACTAGGCACAATCATTTTTGAAAATAGAATTGGTCCCATGGCCATCTCGTTAGCAAAATGGAACAAGTTTCTCTTGTCATCCTGCCAAGTCTCCAGCTCCAGAGATGTGACTTTTAGGATTTCCCATAAAACAGCGAAGTGGCAACATAAATAAACTTTACCACAACAATTATCCCCTCATCCCCCACCCTCCCAGTGGAACCTCCTTCTCTTTCTTTTCAATCATCATCCTCCAAGAAGCTATTTCTGATTCATTGCCTATATGGGGCAATTCATCACTTAGGATAAATACCACCATTCTTCTCTTGGGCAGTTTTGTATTTCAAGATGCTGTCATTTCTATATGGTATCCATAATTAAACCTAGAAAGGAGGAAAAAAGCTGTTAAGATAATGGCCTATTTTACTTGGACTTTTATCTTCATAAACCAAGAAATTCACAGTAAGTTTCTTATCCCACTCCTTTGCAAAGGGCAACTTGAAGGACTTGAACTCTAGCAATAAGTGGAGAGACCATGCCTTGCCTCATCCTGCAGCTTGATTCAATCAAAAAGTTACATTGCCTTTGGAAGGAGTTTGGATCCCAGTCCTGCTTTCCTAGATATGGGGGCAATGCTTATGAGTCAGAGAACACTTCTAACATTTTTTTCTGCACTTGGGCTTTGAGTGGTTCCCAAACTTTTTTGGCTTACCGCCCCCTTTCCAGAAAAAAAAATGTTACTTAGCGCCCCTGAAAATTATTTTTTTTTAATTTTAATAGCAATTAACAGGAAAGACAAATGCACCTGTGGCCATCACCACCCTCCTGGATCGCTGCAGCACCCACCAGGGGGCAGTGGCACCCACTTTGGGAATCACTGATTTACACAGAACCAAAAGAAGCAAAGAAAGCCACCTTAGCTGGTTTCTCTAATCAATATAGAAGACCTATATGCATAAAAGCCATTTTTAAAAACTTCTCAATTAACTTAGTAATTCATACAAAAGCAGCCCTATAAGTTAGGTGCTATTAAGAGCCCATTTTAAAGGTGAACAAACTAGGTCTCACAAAAGTTAAGCATTTTGCTAAAGCAAGTGGCACAGACATGTATATAGATTTTTAAAATTATAATCCTGATTTCAAGGACTTTATATCTACTTTAGAAGCAAAGGAAGGAGGGTAGAATATAATATCTACAAAAGAATATCATAGTGGCAAAGAAGAAAGAGACAAAATATTCTAGAAAAATTCAAGGAGAGAAAGAACACTTTTTAGCTGGAGGGGCTCAATAAAGCCTTCTAAAGAGGACACATCTAACCTGAACCTTGGAGGAAAAGACATTGAAAGGTAAAAATGAGGAAGAAATGAAATTCATACTAAATGGACAACCTACCAGATGTAGGAAACAGGTATTTTGAGTTCAGATATTAGAAACAGTCTAGTTGTCAGGAAGATAGATTTCATGAAATGGAATAACATAAAATGAGAGATAGAAGGGAAACAATGTTGTTAAGTAACTTAAATGCCAGACTAAAGGGCCCTGTATTTTATTTTAAGGGCAATGAAGAGCCCTGGAAGGTTTTCAACAGGGTCAGATACAGGGGTTAATAAGATTATTTTGACAACTATATGGAATATGAAATGGAGAGTGGTATCTTGGATGGAGAGTTAATCTCAAAACTAGGAATGCCGAGGCTCAAGTACTGCCCCTGATATATGTATCACTTATATGGCCCTAAACAAGCCATTTAATCTATTGACATCCCAGACAGATCTCTAATCCCTATAACAACGATTGCATCGAGAAAGGGAGAAGCCTGGAGGAAGAGAGACAAGGAAGGAAGTTCTAGCAATAACATGATTCAGGTGTTAACAGGGAGTGGGGGTGGCTATACAAATGGAGCAAGTGGGACATTTTTAAAAAGATATCATGCAGGCAGAATTGACAGAACTCAAGAATGATTAAATATGTGAGATGAGAAAGAAGATAAATGATATCTGACAAGTTTTGAGCCTCAAAAAAATGGGAATAGCATCAATAGAAATGGGGCTATTGAAAGGAGGCACCATATAAAGCTAGAAATAGTGAGTTCTGTTTTGGGACATGTTTAAGGGACAACCAAATGAAGATGGAGAAAAATTGAAAAATTAATGCTTTTTCTTCCTTCTCTCTTTTGATAGATAGTTAGATAGATAGATATTTTGATAGATATTTACAGATATATTGAGATATTTATATAGACATATAAATGACAGTTGAACTTATGAAAGCAATCACCAAGAGAGAACATAGAAAAAAAGAAAAGAGTGCAACTCAGGACAGGACCCTGAAGAAAGCAGAGTGTATTGGTACAGTAGGAGAACAATTAAATTGAGCAGCCATAGTAGCATTCAAAAAGGCAGAAGAACCATAATAGAAGAATGTTATGAAACCTCAGCAGTGCTGAAAATGGTTGAGAAAAAAATATCAAATTTAGCAGCTAAGAAATTATTGGATGTAGCAACACTGGGGTCAGAAGCCAGTATGAAAAGTCTGGTAATCTACAACTTAATATAACAAAGAGCACAGGCTTTTTCAATAATAGTTATTATTTTCTGCAAACACAGAAAAAACAAATAGGGACATTAGTCTCAATTTTACTTAAATCTGGCTTATTTTAAAAATCTGGGTGGCCTATGATTGGAGGTAATTTATAGTTTTGCTTCATTTTTTTAACTTGTCCTGTTATTTCATCATTGTGGGGAGATCATAGTGAAGCACTGAGCAATTAAGTCATTTGCCCATAATCACACAACTAATATATGGGAGAGAGAACCCAGATCTTCCAGTCCACAAGGCCTACTCTGTATCTGCAGTGCTATGCTGCCTCTTTTTGTATACATCATTTTAGAGGTATGGCTTCTATTTTTAGGGAAATTTTATTCAGAAAGATGATATAAAAATAAATGATAACTATAAATGATATATAAAATATATGTATTCCCCCAGCTGACTGCCCCCAAGGCAGTCAAAATTGCAGCTGCTCTCAGGTTCTAGATTATTCTCTGGGCCTGAACTCCAAAAACTGTAGTTCTTGAGCTCTATCAGCACACATATCTTAAATAATCAGAAAGTAAATATAATCAACTTAAAACACAGACTTTTAATAAGCTGGCATATCCCTACCTGCCAAAAAACCTGGGGCAAACTCACAACAAACGTACATCATAGCATCAATGGAAAGAACAAAAACAAAGTACATTGGTAATTAGACACATATATCAAGAATATATGTAGCAAAAGCAACTCACACTTCAGTTCAGCTATTCCCCAATGTACTTTCACTTTTCCTGGTATCTTTATGCTGATTACCTCTGTATATAGTGTCTATTCTGAATAGGTCATTCAATGTGGCTTCCTAAACCAGCTCCATCCTCTTCGAATCTTGACTCCCAGCTATCAAAAAGATTTTTGATAGAATATATGATTGATTCTCTTTTCTGATGCGAGTTTACATTCCTTCAAACTGCCTTAATGAAAGACTCTTATCTGTGTTTCTATGTGCTTCTATTTATCTTTCTATTTCTATGTCTCTGTCTCTGTGTGTCTCTCTGCCTCTGTCTGTCTCTGTATGTTTCTGTGTCTCTGCCTCTGCCTTTGACTCTGTCTCTCTCTGTGTCTTTCTATGTCTCTGACTGTCTCTCTATTTTTCTCTGTCTCTATCTATCTCTGTCTTTCTCTATGTCTGTGCCTGTCTGTCTGTCTGTCTGTCTGTCTGTCTGTCTGTCTGTCTCTCTCCAGTCAATCCTGTTGGGTAAGTATTGAGAGAGAAGTACTCTTCCCTTCCTCTCCTTCTGTTCAGGAATCACACTCTACAAACCATCACAGCTTTTTCTGTGACCAGCTATGGTATTTTACACAAGTCATCTGTTCTCTCTTACCTTCATCTAAAAGGCAAGTGGAGTTGGGAAGATAAAGGGAGTGTCAGATGATCTGAAAAGTCTCTCCTAATTGTAACCCTTCAGTGATTCAGTCAATCTATAACTTATCCTTTCATATTGCCATAAATGATGTTTAAGAAAGATATATTATTAGCCATTTGGGAAAGATGCTTTAACACTTCAAGATCCTAGGATGCCATTCAGTAAATTATGGCTCCAGGGAAGTAAATAATACCTGAGTTCCAAAATGACTATTCAGCTAACTCAAGAAAGGTTTGTAGAATTAGAGGTGGAAAGGACCCCAGGGATACCCCTTCATTTTATAGATGAGGAAACTAAGCTTGACTTGCCTACTAATTTATACCCAATGTGTTGTTTACATTTTTTACAATTCTTTTATGTGTGTATTTAGTAACTTGAAAGAAATGTTGCTAACTCTTAACAATACAAATAGAAGGACATAGTGGCTAAGATAATCCAAAATCCATTTATTTTATTATGGAAAACATAAAATGATTCTTCTGTAGCAAATTCATAATCTCAAATATATTTTGCTTAGGCTACTATTAAAAATGAATAAATGTTCATTTAGTATATGATGGTTAATGGTTGGTGGACAACTTGCTAAAGCACTTTTGGTAATGTGGAAAGTAGGCTTATAACATATAATTTGTGACTAGATATCAGGAAACATAATTTGCATATTGATTGATCCTTTTCCTTATCTACCACATTTATGTGGTCTCCTCAAAATAACACAGACCACAGTGCTGAAAGCAAATGATTCTTATGAGGAAGAAACTGGGAAAATGTCTAAGAGCCTAATGTGGTTGCACAGGACAAAGTAAGTTTTTTTTTAAAGATATAGTAGATGGAAGCAAGGATAAGCCATGGAGGATGTATACAAAAGATGTACACACAGTCATAGGACAATTGCATAAGAAGCGAGAAAGTTCAGAATGAGCCAATGTTGGTGAGGGATGCTATGAACAAAAGAAGGCAGGGGGTAGGGGGAAGGATATTGTTTTGCTTTTTGGCTATATTGAATTTTAAAAGGAATGAATGACTCCTCCAGGTGGAAAAATGATGTCAGAGACCATGTCTAACTCATTAGTCTGGTAGTTCATGTTCAAGATTAGAATAAAATGAGACACTTAATGGACCATTTAACAATTAACAAAAGATAGTTTACTTAGCTTTACCATGAAAAGGCTACTCAGCAAGGATATAACACTGGTCACTCTATAGAAATGTATCTATTCAGCAGAGCAGAGTAACATCCACAAAACTCTTAAAGGATACTGACTCCCTATGAGTCGACCCCCTCTGGCTCAAGTCTTAGTTTCCTGGACCAGTTAAGTTTTTTGTTTTTTTTTTTTTAAACCCTTACCTTCCATCTTGGAGTCAATACTGTGTATTGGCTCCAAGGCAGAAGAATGGTAAGGGTAGGCAATGGGGGTCAAGTGACTTGCCCAGGATCACACAGCTGGGAAGTGTCTGAGGCCAGATTTGAACCTAGGACCTCCTGTCTCTAGGCTTGGCTCTCAATCCACTGAGCTACCCAGCTGCCCCCACTAGTTAAGTTTTGAAGGAAGCTTCTTTGCCTTTTAAAGGAAAAAAAAAATTAACCTAGCCTACATAGTAGAGGACTCTGGTAGGGACTGTTCCTACCATACCATACCCTTAGGGTGGCAATATCTAAAGATCCTCTGGAGAACTTTCTACCACTAAAATCACTTCAGGAAAGGGACATGATTAGCTAAACCAGAAAGGTAGAGAGAAAACATCAATAATCTCTTGAAGGAGGGATTGAATAGGGAAGAAAATGAAGACCAGAAATCCCAGGCTCTGCTTTTTCCCCTTTGGAAGAACAGAATGTCGATATGGTCGTTTGTAATTCATAATACATGTCTGAATGAAGAAGCCACATCAAAAACAATAAGAGCACAAACCCAAAAGATAATTCCAAAATAATTACCAATTCTTTACCATGGGTCATGGTCATGGATAGCAAAGAGAAAATGCATGTTTTGCATACAGCCTTTTCCAGGTCTGAGTTGATATGGTACTTACCCCAAGCTGCTACCCACTCAATGTTCACAGACTCACCAGGCAAAACCTCTACTTCCCTGGGAGATCCATCAAGTAGATAAATCCGAATCTTTTTAGAGGTCTCCGCTGAAGGCTGACCTTTCTTCCATGAGAACTGGACAAAAAATCCTCATCTTAAAAGCTTGAAATTTCCAAAATATAAGTGAGTTTCCTTTCTTCCAAGTAAATTCCTAATTACCATGGTTTTATACAGAGACAATTTCATTTCTCCTGTGTTGTTAGAAAAGTAACTCACATTTCAACAACACTACCACATATAATCCCAGACCATTCTAAGAAAGAGTTGACCAAATCAAATAGAAAACCTGCCAACCGAGATGACCTTGAGACCCAAGTGACTCCATGTAGGGGACGGAATTGGGAAAGATCTAATGGGATCAACCAGATTGCTTCTAAAATTACTCCATCCTTATAAGATAAATCTTCCTAGAGGATGAAACCAAGAAACAATGGACTATGGAGCCCTGCCTATTCCTAGAATTATGTCAGTTCACCAAAGACACAACTTCTGGGAAGTGAGACAACCAATCATGATTGCAATCATTGATGTAAGTAGTTTACTCAAAAGGAAAAAAAAGCTTTTATTTTTCTTTTTAAAAGGAAAAACTTTTTTTATTTATTTAGAATATTTTTCCATGGTTCCATGATTCATGATTCCCTGCCCCCTTCCTACCCCCCATCCCAGAGCTGATAAGCAATTCCACTGAGTTATACATGTATCATTGTTCAAAACCTATTTCTATGTTATTCATATTTGCAGTAGAGTGATCTTTTAACATCAAAACCCTAATCATATCCCCATTGAACTATGTGATCAATCTGCTGGGTCCATGGCTACTACAGAGTAGTCTGTGCAGTTGAACTCTCAGGGCTCTCTCACTTGCCAGTCATCTGCAGCAAGGTCTCTTGGAAAGACTTGCTAGGATTCCCATTCTCCAGGCTATCTCCTGTTACTATATTATTTGCCATCAAAGTCCAGTTGACCATCCTTCTCTTGGAGCAGCAGGTAGAGCCTTCAGTCATCCAGAAAAAATAGTTTTCTTCAGGAAATAAACTGTTATGGGTGAGAGCCCAGTGAAGCAGCAGAGAAGGCAGGATATTAATGCCTGGACTAAAGAAAGGCCTCAGTCTCTGGCAGAGTTAAAACTTGTTTATGACGGGCATGCCAAAATGTGGGAGAAGCAAAAATCAAGCCAAGTTTGAATTAGGTGTTGAAACAAATGACAAACACAACAATTTAATTGATACGTAGAGGAAAATTACTTAGCTCTACCATGGAAAAGATATTCATTTCACAAGGATGCATCATTGGTTCAGAAGTCATATGGCCCTTATCTACATTCAGAAAAACAAGACAGGATATGGTGACTTAAATGGCCTCAGGACCTCTGACAAGGCTGAAGGAGACTGACTTCTTGTGGGTTGGCTTCTTTTATGCCCTTAAGTGACCAGGAAGCTGTATTAATCTCTCAATCAAGTTCTGGAGATAAATCTTTGCATTTGATGAGAGGGAAGGAGAATCTAGTCATTATAAAAGGAGATCATAATAGATATTGATATTACCACAGATGATAATGGCAAATGAGAATAAGAAGACAGAAGTATTCACATATCATTTTCCTTCAGCCATCTTATCCAAAGAGAATGAACTTTTGATTTAGAAGAATAGAAAAAAATTGGGTAGGAAAGCAGTAAAGTCCAAGATTTTTTTTTGATAAATAAGGTAATATAGCAACTTCATTCCTCTCAGTGAGGTCCCAACTTCAAGGGATCACTCTTCAATATTTAGGGAATTTGGATGTATGATTGCTGTCACCACTTGAGAAATCTTAGAAGTTGAAAGGAGGGAAAACATTGTCTTTTTCACAAAAAGGAAAAGAATAGTCTATATATCAGAGGCTTGTGATTTTGAATTTCTTCTTGGATAAATATAGGGATCATTTCTCACAACTTATAAGGAGAAATATTGGCCACTACAAGCTAGAATAGCTTTATAAAGAAAATTTTAATGCCAGATAACTCTTAAAATGAAAGCGGATAACAGAATGGATTAGAAACCAAAATCAACAGTATCTTGTTTGCAAGAAACATACTGGAAATAGAGAGACACAGTTAAAATAAGGGAGTGAGGCAGAATCTATCATACTTCAACTGAAGCAAAAATGGCAGGGTTGGCAATATGACTTCAGACAAAAGAAAACAAAAATAGACTTAATTAAAAAGAATAAGCAGAGAAACTATATCTTGCTAAAAGAAATCATGGACAATGAAGTAATATCAATACTAAACAAATAGAATCAAATGATGAAGCATCCAAGCTCTTAAAGGAAAAGTTAAATTAATTAGAGGAGGATGTAGACAGTAAAACTATACTAGTGGAAGATCTCAACTTTCCATCCTCAGAATTGGATAGATTTAACCATAAGAAGTCAGAGACACTATCAAATATCAAGTATGAAGGAAAATGAATGGGAATAAAGAAGAGTAAAATCTTTTTCTCAACTGTACATTGCACTTTCATAAAACTTGGCCATGGATTAGGGCATAAAATCCTTACAATCAAATGCAAAAAAACAGAAATATTCAATAAACATTTCTTAGACCATAATACAATAAAAATTACATTTAATAAAAAGACCATGGAAGCATAACTCAAAAATTAACTGGAAACTAAATAATCTATTTATAAAGAATGAATTGGTTAAAGAACAAATCATAGTGTAACAATATTTATAGTAGCTTTTTTTTTAATGATGGCGAAGAATTAGAAATTAAGATGCCCATCAATTGAGGTGATACCCATCAATTGGGGAATGACTAAACAAATTCTAGTATACAATTGTGATGGAATACTATTGTTCTATAAGAAATGACAAGTAGGATGGTTTCAGAAACGATTGTGAAGACTTTCAACGAACTGATAAAAGTGAAATGAGCAGAACCTGGATTAACAAAATCAACTTGAGAGACTTAGCTACTCTGATCAAGACAGTGATTCTAGATAACTTTAACAGATCAGTGATGAAAACTAGCATCCACCTATAGAGAGAGAACTGATGAACTCTGAATGCAGAATGAAACATAACATTTTTTACTTTATTTTTAATGTTTTATTTTGTATGTCTTTTGCAACATAAGTAAAATTGAAATATGCTTTACTTCGTATATATAATCAAAATCAAATTGCTTGCCTTCTCAGGGAGGAGGAAAGGAAGGAGAATTTGAAACTGTATTTTTTTTAATGTTGGCCAGGGGACAACAAGTTGGCTCAGTGAATTAAGAGCCTAGAAATGGGAAGTCTTTTGTTCAAATCTGGCCTCAGATATTCCCTAGTTATGTGCCTCTGGGCAAGTTACTTAACTCCCATTACCTAGCCCTTACCTCTCTCTGCCCTGGACCTAATACATAGCATTGATTCTAAGCCAGAAGGCAAGGACTTTTAAAAAATGATGGTTAAAGTACCAAGACTTAGCATTTTATGCAAATATAACCCAGAACAAATTGCTTCAGCTCCAGCAGGGAGGAGGGAAGGGAGGAAGGGAGACAATTTGAATCATATAACTTTGGAAACCTTAGGTGGAAATTTATTACATGTAATTGTTAAAATAAAGTGAGGCAGATTTTTTTAAAAGCCAGTATTTATTACATCATAATGAATACTATTGTACTATAAGAATTTGATGGCCCAGATTATTTCAGAAAACCTTGGAAAGACTTACAAGAAGTGGCGCAAAATGAAGTGAGCAGAACGTGATGAACATTGTATACAATAAAGCAATATTGTAGAATGACCAACTGTGAAAGACTCAACTATTATCAGCAATACAGTGATCCAAAATAATTCCAAAGACCTCATGGTAAAAAAAAAGGTTCTTGACTTCCAGAGAAAGAACTGATTGAATCTGAATGCAGATGAAAACATATTCTTTTCACTTTATTTTCTTCATAAGATTTTTTTAAGTGATATGAATCTTCTTCCACAACATGACAGATTTGGAAATATGTATTGCCTGATTACACACGTAACCTATGTAAAATTACTCACCAGCTCAGGAAAAGAGGAAGGGAGGGAAAGAGAATTTGGAACTCAAAAATGTAAGACCAACGTTAAAAATTGTTTCCACGTGTAATTAAGAAAAAATAAAATATACGCTTATTCTCTGCCTTCTCTTTTCCTTCCTGTTCCATGTGGTTTCCATGTACCTCAGCCACAGTGTGTATCTTAGCATCTCAACTTTCACACCCCTTCCAATTTATTGATGTTAGTTGCACCAGCCGCTGCCTTGGTCATGACTATTGCTGTTGTTGGTGTTGTCGTCACCATCGTCAATCCATTTGGTGTTTTCTTGGCAAAGATATGAGGAGAAGTTGCCATTTGCCTTCTCCAGCTCATTTTACAAATGAGGCAATTAAAGCAAACAAGATTAAGTGACTTGCCTAGTCACACAGCTACTGAATAACTAAAGCCGGATTTAGAACCCATACCTTACCTGGCTCCAAGCTCTATTTATTGTGCCCACCTAGTTGCCCTGGTCTCTGCTGAGGTCATAGCAAATACTGGAATCTACTCCTTTTCTCCATCTCTCACCTTCACTCCATGTAAGGTGCTTACCTCATTCTTTGTCAGGTGTTGCTCCCCTCATGAAATTTCTCCTCCTTTCCTTAGTAAAAAGAGTTATTGTCACAGTCTTAGGGATCTCCAAAGGTTCAAGTAGAAAAACAATGGAAAATTTGAATCTTCCAGCATTTCTCAATGTATGTCTTGTTACATGGAGTTTGGGGTTTTGTTTTGTTTTTTAATCTACTAAATGCTCTATTTGATTTCCAAGAGAAATTTCTTCTCTAACAAATTCCTTTATTTTTATTATTATCACAAAGAAAAATGAAAAAAGTAATAATTTCTTAAACAGTACAAAGTACTGTAGAAGTACTTTGACACAAGAAAACCATTGTGTTTCAGATAATATAGAAGCATTCTCAACTCTTTTCGCATATACCCACACAATTTTACAAATAGTATTTTTGCTCCTACTTGACTATTTTTATAAAATTTATTAGATTATAATTATTAGTTATTTGGCAAATTGAACTGCTCAAACAAATTTCTTGATATGTGGTTATCTATTAATTATAGTTTACCAAAACTGCTCAAGTTTTTAACTAGTGCTTTGGGCCAATGTTTTGTTCTGGTATTGATTAAACTTTCTCAAGATCAGGTTCAATTCAATTCTTCTACATTATATCGTTTTCATTAAAAGTTTCACAAATTTTATTGAAAAACTATCTTGATATGAAATTGCCATCAAGGGTTTTGAAAAGAAACAATTCCTAAAATATTTTTTTCATTTTATTGAAGATTTGTTAGTCTAGGGATTATTTTACATACTTAAATGTACAACATGTATATTTTATTCATGTAATCAAAAAAGCATCTTTATACTCATGACTTCATTTATTTTTTAAACCTTACCTTCCATCTTACAATCAATATTGTGTTTTGGTTCCAAAGCAGAAGGCCTATAAGGACTTTGGGGGCTAAGCAAATTGCAAAGGATCATATAGCTAGAAAGTGTCTGAGGCCAAATTTGAACCCAGGCCCTCAAGTCTCTAGGTCTGGCTCTCTATTCACTGAACCACCTAGCTGCCCCCAACTTTATCCACTTTTAATACAAAATAGAGATGTTTCCATTTCTCAAATGATCACAAAGGTATTCAGACATAGCAGCAATTCTTTTTTCCTGATACACTATTTGCAAATTAAAAAACAAAATATGCTTTTCATATGATCATATTACAAGCCTTATCAGTAACTGTAGATAGCACAAGACTCCTTCCCATGATGGAAGGAGACCAGTTAAGAAAGATTTTTTAAATTTGTTATTGCTTATTAAAAGTACCTAATTTTCTTCGACAAGCTTGTCAAAATATATTCTGCACATAGACTTTCATGGTGTTATTTCAATTAATTAGATTCCATGCTACCTTCATATAAAGCACTATAACAAAGCAAACAGTGCTCTTTCTTCTGAATCAATAATAGTGCTCACGAATACCAGTGATACATCTAATGGGTCATATTTTCTCTATTCAGATTTTTTTTTTACTTTGTGTTTCTCTGTTTCTGGTGCTTAAATTCTCTTTCTTCTTTTGGAGTCACTCATTACACCAGCTAAGTATTTATTCATCATAAAAGGATATTATTTCACTTTTTTGTAATGAAAGAAAATACAATATGACAAATTAATGTAAATTTACTTATTAAAAATTTCAGAATGCTGCTTTCTAGTTATTACAACCTTTATCTGTTAGTATCTTTGTGACGCTGAACAGATAATTTCTCTCATATATAAATCACATATAAATCAGTTACCTCATATATAAAAATAAGAGCATTAGAGTTGATGGCCTCCCAAAGTCCCTTCTAGCTCTAAATCCATGATCCTATGATACCTGCTGTCACTTTCATCATTTTCATATCTTTCTTTGTATCTGACTTTTTGTGATCCCATTTGGAGTTTTCTTGGCAAAAATACTACTAGAATGGTATACCATTTTCTTCTCCAGCTCAGTTGACAGATGAAGAAACTGAGGTAAACAAGGTTAAGTGATTTGCCCAGTGTCACATAGCTAATAAGTGGCTAAGGCCAAATATGAACTCAAGTCTTCCTGACTCCAGGCCAAATACTCAATCCATTGCACCACCTAGCTTCCTATGACAATACAATATCCTGCACAGCTAGGAACTTACTAAGTGTTTTTGGAAAGTAAGAAAGACTTCATGAACATTGTCATCATGATGATAATACCTGGCTCCTCAATTTTTGTTCAGAAAACCATACAACCTCATGATTCTTGCATCAATAAATGCACACTACTGACATTTGTCAAATAAGGAAAAAGAGGAAATGTAAAAGAAATGAAAGAGCCTCTATGAGCCCATTACTATAAAATACAAGTAATCTCAAATAGATATTCAAGATAGCGGCTGGCATTCTTTTCTAGAAGAATTTTTTATGGTATTGATTGCTCCTCTTTCCTTCCCAAATAAACTTTTTCCGCCTTTCCCCCCCCCCCATTTCCCTTAGTCTCATCCTACTCTGCTTCTCCCTTATTTTTCTCCTCCTTTATATTCATTCATCTGGATGTCAATGGCACCCTAGACAGAATAGAGATTAATGGCTCTTGGTCTAGCCCTTTATGAGTGCTGAATACTATAGTATTTTAAAATCTGCTGCATAGCAATCTTGTAGTTTCATAGTCAGAGATAGGTACAATAGTCAGGTAAAGTTCTATTCAAGGATTTTTACAGTATAATGTAAAAATAGAACCAGAATGTGATAGTTCATTTATTGGTTCAATGAAGAGAGACTCAACTCATGCTCCAGGAGCATTTAACTAACTACAATTTATTGCTATCAAAACAAAGGATACAGTGAAGATATGTATGTTTGTCATTGACATTACTGCCCCAAGTCCTATTTGTACTGTTTCTGGTACATACACAAAATAGAAGGAAGAAAAAAAAGAGGTGGGGAAGGAAGGCAGGAAGAAAGGTAGGAAGAAAGATAGGAAGGAAGGCATGAAGGAAGGAAGGAAGGTAGAAAGGAACAAAAAAACAAAATGAACAAATGAATGAACGAATGAAAGAAGCATTACTTAAGCACTTATATGTCACGTATTTTGTTAAATCCTGGGAGTACAAATAAAAAAAAACAAGACAGTCCTAGCTCTTGAGGAATTCAAATTCTATTAGGGCACAGTGTAAGAGGTTTCAGCAGAAAGTCAAATGGAAAGGCACTGCCATCTTTAGAGTAAAGCAGCAGTGCATCTGGTAATATATCTTCTCTAATAATATTTCCACTGGGAAAAAATATATCCATTTCTGATGTTGAACACTTGGACAGTGCCAATGACATTGATGTTGAAAACTTTCTTTTTTGAATCTTCAGGTATTTATAGTTGCCATGTTGTCTTTTATTTTGAAGAGAACCAATGATATCACAGGTGATGCCTTGGTTTGCCATAAATTGGATTTAAATGAGGCATCAATGCACAAGGTCATCAGCCTTACTCCCTCGTTTAGAATCATATAAGTCCAGTGGCAAGACAAGACAGGATAATTGGCACTAACCTGAGAAACAGTAGATGACTGTGGTATCTTCAATGTCTGAGTAAGCTCTAAGTGCTCCATAGTACCTGTTTCAGTCACCTTCATGGACATTGGAACAAACTGTTTTTATCTGACCATTCCACCTGGGGAAGTCTTCACATGCTTGGGGTAGTGTTTTGAGTAAGATTAGATTAGCTGGTTATTAGGTATTGATTATGTATTGATTAGGAAGTACCTAGCAGGAAGGAGCTGGAGCTGGGAATTCCAGGTTGGAATGAAGGAGGAGGAAGTGTGTCTGTGCCCTGAGTGTGGACTCCATTAGTGGTGGGCAAAAAACGGTTGCCAGCCTGGGAGACCTCAGAGCAAAGGACACCCTGTTTCCTGATTTCCCCTGGGATCCTGTGTGGTGTGTCATCTAGCAAAAGGACAAATGTACAGAGCCAAGAGAGGAGGAGAAGTTTGAAAACTGTAGGACAGTGCTTCAAGCAGAACCCTCTCTACCTGGTACCTGATATCATCTTGACTCCTGGCATCCAGAGATCATCAGTGAATTACAGTGAGAATCCCAAAGCCACAAAGTCCTAGCTGTACTCAAGCCTGGCAGGTTCCAGGTTTGAGGCAGAAACCCAGAGATTCCATTTACAGCTCCTTGGACCCTGTTAGTTTAGATCACTTAGATAAGAGTAGAATAAGTCCTCCCATTGCCCTGTGGTTTTCTGTGCAATGTTGGATGCTTGATTACAGCTAGGACTTTGTGGCTTTGGGATTCTCACTGCAATCCACTGATGATCTCTGGATGCCAGGAGTCAAGATGATATCAGGTACCAGGTAGAGAGGGTTCTGCTTGAAGCACTGTCCTCCAGTTTTCAAACTTCTCCTCTCTTGGCTCTGTACATTTGTCCTTTTGCTAGATGACACACCACACAGGATCCCAGGGGAAATCAGGAAACAGGGTGTCCTTTGCTCTGAGGTCTCCCAGGCTGGCAACTGTTTTTGCTCACCACTAATGGAGTCCACACTCAGGGCACAGACACAGTTCCTCCTCCTTCATTCCAATCAGCTATATCTCAACCAGCTATATTCCCAGCTCCAGCTCCTTCCTGCTAGGTACTTCCTAATCAATACATAATCAATACCTAATAACCAGCTAATCTAATCTTACTCATAACAGTAGACATCCCCCTTCTTCATCAGTCAACTGCCTTCTAATTTAGCTTGTCTGCCAAAATTGTTTTGCCAGAGGATAACATCACTATAGCTTCTCTGAGCCACAAGTGATAGCTGGGTAAAAGGAGGAAACTAAAGGTGAACGAGTAACCCTTAAAAGAGCTTAGCAAAGATATGGTTACCTTACCTAGGGACTGAATGTTATCCAGGAGGAACTCTCTACTTTGTCTTCATCCCCAAGGGCATCAATATTCCTCTGGTATACTTTTTTTTAATGTACTACCCATGAAGAGGCTACCACCACATATACCAATCAGAAAGAAACCAGATAAGAATGCATTCTTGAGTTACCAATTTTTTTTGCTTCCTGATTTTAATCCCTATGGATTCATCGATCACTTTCATTATATGTTTTAACCATTCCCTCCATTCCTTTACTTCCTTGAGCAGATAGTGGGGATGATTAGGGGTGAAGAGGGAAGGGAAAAGGAAGAAGAGAAGAAGAGAGAAGGAAGGAGAAAAAGGGAACCAAGCCAGGTCAAACTTGTTTGTACCACCTATAATCCAAATTAGAAGAAACCTCAAAGATCAAATAAACTAACCTTCTTTTCCATAGATGAGGAAACTGAGGCAGAGACAAGTAAAAGAGCATTTAGTAACAAAAGGGAAATTTGAACATGTTTTGACTTCAAATTGAGGGTTCTTTCCACTGGGCCACATTGTCTAGCTGAAGGATTCATTAAAATGTAGGGAAAGGAGACCTTTTCACACTCTAATTGGTTTATCAGCCAATCATAAATCTCACTGATTAGCTCAATGTAGTCAACAGCTCAGTCAGACAATGACACAAGAACAGTGGACTCCCTCACTTCCACCATTCAATATAATATGTAATCTGAAGTTGTGAAGTACCTACTGCTGCTCCAGAAATGGTTGAACAACTGTAAACAATACTGCTGCTTGATGTCTGTCTTAATTAACTATAAGTAGGAATCAAGTGGAAGAGAGGAGGAGGGTCTTTTTAGCTGGAGTCCAGGTGTCCATAAACATACCAGTGTAATTACTGCCTGACTTCATCAACCGTTTTTGCTCTAATTTCTCACTAAGAAATCAAACTAATATTCAATTTAGTGGCAACATTTGTAGAGTAAGAAGAAAAATGTCACTTACCCCACTTCTTTGAAAAGGGCCCAGAACTATGGGTATAGGAGAGTATTATGCCACTTCTTTTGAAGTAATGTTTTACTAAATTGTTTTTTTCCTCTTTTAAAAAATTCTATAGAGAAAGTAATATTGGGATGTAAAAACCAAAAATGTCTAAAAATGAAATACATATGCCTATTGCTTTTGTTTGGGGAATAGATGGTTTTTGGATTTGGGGAAAGTGTTTGAAACATTTAAATAGGGTCAGATAACTTGAAAACAACTGGCTACTGTTTAAATTCAATCTTTATTTTTTGGTTTGTTTTTTCTTCTTCAACCCTAGATCATTAATTGTACAAATGTATTATAGTCCATGCTACAGCCTGCTAAGCACTGAAAAAAAACAAAGTTTAGCTAAGGAAGAGTTCCTTCTTGAACTTATAATTTAGTAGGAGGTTAAGATACCACCATAGGTAATATAATTGTATTATAAAATAACATACAGTAAATTTATCAGTGGTAAAGCAAAGTGTTATATGAAATCTCAGAGTGATTTCATTACTAATCAAAAGGAGGGTTTCAAAGAGGATGTGGCATTTGAATTGAGTTTTTAAGGATGGCTGGGAATTAAACCAACAAAGATGAAGCAGGAGGATGTTCTGCCTGTAAAGTTCAATGGAAACAGAGAGGAAAGGGTACATTTAGAAGATAAAAACTTCAGAGGATGCTTCTATGCTTGGGCAGGATTTGCTATCTTATCCACCTCACAAAAATCTTAAATAAATGGCATTGAAACAGAAATTATCATTAAAAGGCCACATAATCTCACACGAGTATGCCACATTATTGCCACTTGAATAAATGTGAACATTGATAAAACAATACCTGAAATAGGTTGCCATCACATAGATTAGTCACTAATTTTAAAGTGTGTGGGATAAAGTCTTAGAAACAATTGCTCCTGGTAAGAAGTCTTTTAACCACAGCTTTTCTCAAAGTGGAGGGATATTTCCTAAACAGATAACATCAAAACCACAAAATCAGGGTATATATATATATATAGTTCTTTTCTTCTAATGTTAAAGCAACCACTATATAACCCAAATCAAGCTAAAATATGCACATATGAACACAAAGCAAGAGGTTCTCTGCATCTTCCTTTTCCTAGCACGAATGACTCCATCTTAAACTACCTTCCTTTTCATTGTAAAATGAGCAGTCCTATCCAAACATTCAATGCTTATGTTTTTGCCTTTACCCAGTTCCCATGGCTATGTTAGCCATAGAGCAAAACAAAGTTGCCTTGTTCTACTCCCCTGAGGCTAATGACAGATTACTAAACCTCTTTCCCACCCCCACCATCAGCTACAGACCCAGACTTGACTGTTCTCTATTTTTTCTATATCCTGCCTTATCTATCTATCTATCTTCTATCATCTGTTTGTTTAGATCTATCCATCTGGATGAGAGACAGACAGACAGACAGACAGACAGACAGACAGATAGATAGTTAGATAGATAGATATAGAGATATATATTAGGACACAAATGCATACCTGCAAGTACACATATATAAATGTATGTATGCATATATATATGTCTAAATGAAATTGCATTTGAAATTGGCAGAAAAATGCTTTCAATCATTTGCTCTCTTTTTGTCCTTGCATGTAATTAAAATGAAGCTTCTCTATCTGATCTTTGTCTAAATTATATGTGAATGGTGGCCCCTTTGCAGTTTATGATTCATCAACTGGAAAATCCAAAAGCATTGATTAAGTGAAGATAAACCATGGACACCAAATGCTCCAAATGCCAAATCATTTGGGTTACTCCATTTTTCTGACAAGTCAAAGAAAGTCTTTTTATCTGTATTATTTTGTCTTGTGCTGATTGATTCCTAATAAAAATCTAGGTGATTTGTTTGCCAATGACACAGGTCTTTTTTTTTTTACAAAAGGACTGGACTTCATTGGGGAGATAACTGTGAGCAACTATGATTCCGCTTACACCTCAGAAGAACTTATGTTTTTCAAGGGCAAGATAGGACCTTCCTCAAAAATACTTTTCTTCTCACATTGAAGGACAGAGACCTTTCTGAGGGCTATCTTTGATAGTGAACTTAAGAAAGAAAGAAAAAAAAGCAACTTAAAATGAAAAAACAAAAGGGAGAAATTGACTGCTTATCCAAATTAAAAAGCAAGCCATTTTTTCTAACCCTGTGAAGATATATAGCCCATAGCTAGCCATGAGTCACAACAACTTTGAAAAAGTAAAGAAAAAATAAAGTTTTAGCCTGTTTAAAACAAAGTTTGACTTTGAGAAAAGAGGACCATGAGAGAGAAATCCAAACAATCCTAAATAATGCTTTCATCAATAGGAATTAAAATGAAGGAGAAAAGTGAAAGGCTAAAAATATGGCATGGATCTCAGAAAAGTTAATTTTTCTATTAGCACAAATGTCTACAGAAGTATGCTTTTGTTTTCTATGTGTGCATGCTTATGTATAATGCAATTTATTGAGTGAGAATGGAAAGAGTTTTTAATTTAGTTGCAGTAAATTTTAGGAGGAAAAAAAGTTTCATTAAGTATTTTTGTTCAATTTTGAACAGTTATTTAATCTTCTTCCTTTACTCTGAGTTGGCCACACAGAGAAAGGTGAGTGAAGGGCAAATAAATAAGGGAGAAAGTTTCCCTGCCTTCTGAGATTTATTGCTGAGAAAATAAAAAAAAAACCCATAATTCCCTCCCCTCACTCCTATAAGCACAAGAATGTTCTAAAAACGAACTCACAAATTATAATGGGAACAACGTTTACTTTGTTTATATATTGAATTTAATTGATGATTCAGCTTATAAAGCAATCAAATTCTTTTGTGATTGGGAATTAGGAATCTGAATATTTGTAATCAGCCCCAGAGTAGGCTAAGCCCCAGAAAAAAAAGAGTACCTTTTTTGCCTTTTATTGTTTCTTCCTGTAATTACTCTCAAACCACTAGAATCTGTCTAAGTTAACTCCTTCATTCTTCTGCTATCCAGCTGGGCCAACCCATGATTTTGCTTAGCAATGATTTCAATGCTGTTCTTTGAGCTAACATGTTCTAATTAGGTTTTGCATTTGGGAAGAAAATTATCCTTTGTGGTTTAAAGGATATACCTATAAGAATATAAACTATGTGACATGGAAAATCTTGACTTATAATTTGAAATGTTGAATTTCTAATTCCAATTTGAGAGGCAAACAGCCTTGAGATACAAATCATTCAGTTTTCTGTATGTCCAGGAAAAATTACACAAATATTACCATTAATGTTACTTCTTGATAGGCAGGAGATAGTTTTCACACTTAAACTATACTTTCCTTAGTCATTTTGGTATTTTCCTTATTTTTTTAATCCTTACTTTCTGTCTTAGTAACAACTTTAAACAAAAGATTAAGGGCTAGGCAAATGAGGTTAAACTATTTGCCATGGGTCACAAAGCTAGGAAGTGTATGAGGCAATACCTAGGTCCTCCTGACTCCAGATGTGGCACTCTATCCAATGAGCCATCTAGCTGCCCTATATTTTCCCTATTTGTTTGACAATTATGTCATTAATTAGAACCTTTGTTTTTAAGTCCAAAACAACAAAGAATTTCTAGGGCTAATTGTGCAGTCAAAATATTCATCAAAGACAAAGTGCCTTTTACCTTGGGAAATTATTTTTAAAATATTTCTAAAATATGTTTACAGTGGTCTGCTGAGAGCTAAGTCAGGCTGGGGTGAGTGGAGACCAAATCAGACTTCAAGTAAACCAGATATTATCTTCTGAATCTATAAGAAAAAAACCACAATAAAACTGTCACAAATCTAAACTGAAATAAATGAAAAGTAGAAACATGTTTATGTTTAATAGAAATTCTTGATCTTCTAAAATAGAGTAATTAGAAAGTCGATTTTAGATTCTAAAATTTTAAATGATAACTACATGGCTACATGGATTTTTCAAATTTATGTATTTGAATATGAAACTGTCTGAAAATTTTCCCTATGCATAAAAAACTAAGATATCAAAGTCTCTTTCCCTCTCTGCCAGAATGAAACTCACAAGGACTGCAAATACTTTTAATGTAATTCAACATTTGTCTATTCAGCAAAACAAGTCTTCAAACAAGATTTGTCAGAAGGATGCTTTTTAGATCAATGTAGGATTTACCTATGTAGAAAGATAGAAATGTCACCACATTAATCATATGTATATTTATATTAGTAACATTTTTATACTTTAATTACATTTAAAATATTTCTAGTCCTTGAGAGCCTTATTCATAAAGCACAGCCTACTTAGCAAGAAGTGTTTCCCCTATGTCTCTGACCAATCTGGAAGCATACATAATTTGAGAAACCATAAATGAATTTGATAAGAATGTGCAAAGGGGTTTAAGATCTTGATTTAACTCTTTATGAGATTGTTTGGTAATTTGGGGATAGTTGGTTTCTCCATTGAACATGAAATTACTATAATACTTGCTGGACTTCTTGACATATGTATAATATTTAAAGCTTTGCAAAATTCCAACCCTGGATTATACCCAACATGTGCTTCCTTTGACCCTCTTCATATACTACTAAATGGAGCTAGAGGAAATGGTAAAAATGTGTTGGCTGGGTCCACTGCAAATTTATATTATCTAATCTCAGGTGGGCCTTCAGCACAGCAATGCAATCATTCTAATCCTCCCTAAATGACCACCCTACTCTCCATAGGAACTCTTCCAAACCTATTACTCTCTCCTCAAAACTCCCACGGCATCCACTCTCCATTCCCTGAGCTTTCAGACTTTCCTCAAGAAAATGAAACCATTAGCCATGAGGTCCCACTCTTCTCTTCTCTTTATCTCATACAATGATAATGATTTTGATAACAATGTAAATAATGATGAAGATGAAGACTTGTTGCTGTTCAGTCATTTTGATCTTGTCCAACTTCTCATGACCCCTTTGATAGTTTTCTTGGCAAAAATACAGAAGTGGTTTACCATTTCCTTCTCCAGCTCATTTTACAGATGAAGAAATTGAGGCAGAGTTAAGTGACTTGCCTTCTGCTTGACATTTAAAGTTCTTCAAAAAGTGGAACTTTCCTAGCCTTCCAATCTTTTTGAACTTCACTCCTTTCCAAGCATTCTACAATCCAGCTACACTGGTCTCCATTCCTTTACAATCCCAACTTCCTTCTTCATGCCTTTGCATTGGCTGTTATTATGCCTAGAATATTCTTCCTTCTTACATTCACTTCTTCAGTACTCTGATTTCTGTCAAAATACAGCTCAAAAGCTGTTTTCTGCTGGATGTCTTTCCCTATCCTTCCCTTACTCCTCCCCCCATCACACTTTTCTCTCATAGTTGCTACTACCTTCCTCTCTGATAGTACCTTTCATCTATTCCATATGCATATTGAATACGCCCAACTATTTATATATTGTATATATTTCTCCATTAGAAAGTAAACTCCTTAGGGATAGGCACTATTCTGACTTTTTAAAAAAGTGTTTAACAAATACTTGTTGACTAACAGACTGATTAAAGACAAGGGAATGTAAGGAGATGGAAATAAGAGACACCATGAGGGTTTTAAAACAAAATATCATTTTCCCCCTTAAACTTTTAGGCACTTATAATATTAAATATTCATTTAGAGATCCTATATCACTTCCTGATCTTCCAATTCATCCCTTAAATGCTCTCAGTTATTGATTGTTGATGATCATTGGCCATGAATTGTAGGTTATTAAGCTAATCATGGTTTATTTTGTGGGAACCTACCTGATGAGACACATAGAAACTATCTGAATACAACCACGAAACAATCTTCACATAAATAAATACAGATCTAAATAAACGAAGAAATATCAACTGCTCAATGAAAATATTACCTAAATCAATTTACTTATGCAGTACCATACCAAACTAATAATGGCTTATTTTTAGATCTAAAAATATACATATTACAAAATTCACTTGAAAGAAAAATAGGTCAAGAATATCAAAGGAATTAAGGGGCAGCTAGGTTGCCAAGTGGGTAGAGTCATGTCTGGAGTTCAGAGGAGCTGGGTTCAAATGTGGCTGACAGTTCCTAGCTCTGTGACCCAGAGCAAATCACTTGACTCCATTTATCTATCCCTTGTCCCCTTCTGTCTTAGGGTTGCTACTAAAATGAAAGGGTTTGTTTGATTGTTTGTTTTTTTAAAGAACATGAAGGGAATTAGTGATGGGAAAAAGTGATAATGAAGGTCGTCTAGCAGAAACAAATATGAAATTATACTATGAAACAATAATCATCTAACAATTTGGCACTAATTCATGACAAGAAGTTGGTCAGTGAAATAAATTAGGTACACTATTTAAATGAGCTAATGAGCACAATAGCCTGCCATGTGATAAATCCTAAGATCCCAGCTACTAAGTTAAGAATTTATCACTTGGTTAAAAAAAATCATTATTTGTTAGAAAAACTGGAAAGCAGTCATGAAGGAATTATGTGTAGGCCCAGATCATACAATGTAAATAATAAACTCCAAATGGGTTTAGACATGATTTGGTCATAAGAAGTAATGCAATAAATCTGAGATTGAAGGAAGAAATTATCTGTCAGATCAATAGATTATAAAGAGTTTATCTCCAGAGAAAGAACTATTGGAATTAGATGGATATGGAACAAAGAATACTATTTTTCACATTGGTGTAGTTATGGTTTTAGTTTGGGGTTTTGGTTTTGCAAGAGTGTGCTCTTACAATAAAGACCAATATGGCAGTGTTTTGCATGATAACAAAAGAAGATTAAATTTTTTAAAAAGAGCTCATGACCAAAAAAGAAATCAAGAAGTTTACAGGAGATAAACTTTACGATGTTAGTTATATAAAGTTTAAGCATTTTTGTACAATTAAAATCAATGCAGTTAAAATTAGAAGAGAACAGGTAGTAGGGAATATTTGTAGCAACTTTCTCTGAAAAAGATCTTGTTTCTTTCTTTTTTTTAAATTTAGAATATTTTTCCCATGGTTACATGATTCATGATTCCCCATGTCTTCCCTACCTCCTCCCAGAGCTAACAAGCAATTCCACTAGATTATACATGTTTCAAAACCTATTTCCATCTTGTTCATATTTGGAGTAGAGCGATTCTTTAACATCAAAACCCTAATCATATCCCTGTCAGACTACATGATTGATCTTATGCTTTTCTTCTGTGTGTCTGCTCCCACAGTTCTTTCTCTGGGTGTGGGTAGCATTCTTTCTCCTAAGTTCTTCTGAATTGTCCTGGATCATTGCATTGCTGCTAGTAGAGAAGTACATTACATTGGATTGTACCATAGTGTATCAGTCTCTGTGTATAATGTTCTCCTGGTTCTGCTCCTTTCACTCTGCATCAATTCCTGGAGGTCTTTCCAGTTCACATGGAATTCTTCCAGTTCATTATTCTTTTCAGTTCAATAATAGTCCATCACCATCAGATACCACAATTTGTTCAGCCTTTCCCCAATTGATGGACACCTCATCATTTTCCAATTTTTTGCCGCCACAAAGAGCATGGCTATAAATATTTTTGTTCAAGTCTTTTTCCTTATTATCTCTTTGGGGTACAAACCCAGTAGTGTGGTATGGCTGGGTTGAAGGGTAGACAGTCTTTTAAAGTCCTTTGTGCATAGTTCCAAATTGCACTACAGAATGTTTGGACCAATTCACAACTCCACCAGCAAAGTATTAGTGTCCCAATTTCGTCACATTACCTCCAATATTTATCATTTTCTTTTGCTACCATATTGACCTGTCTGCTAGGTATAAGATGGTAACCTCAGAGTTGTTTTAATTTGCATTTGTCTAATCAGAAGGGATTTAGAACACTTTTTCATGTGCGTATTGATACTTTTGATTTCATCATGTGAAAACTGCCTATTCATGTTCCTTGGCCATTTGTCAATTGAGGAATGGCTTGATTTTTTTTGTAAAATTGACTTAGTTCCTTATAAATTTGGGAAATTAAACCTTTTTCAGAGAGTTTTGTTATAAAAATGTTCTCCTAGTTTGTTGCTTTCCTTCTAATTTTGGTTGCATTGGTTTTGTTTGTACAAAACATTTTTAATTTGATATAACCAAAGTCATTCATTTTACATTTTGTAATGTTCTCTGTCTCTTGCTTGGTCTTAAGTTCCTTTCTTTCCCACAGATCTGATAGCTTACTATTCTATGTTCACCTAATGTATTTATGATTTTTCTTTTTATATTTAAGTTATGAGCCCATTTTGAATTAATCTTGGTATAGGGTATAAGATTTTGTTTTACATCTAATTTTTCCCATACTGTTTTTCAATTTTCCCAGCAGTTTTTGTCCCCAAATCTGGAATCTTTGGGTTTATTGAACACTAGCTTGCTGAGGTCATTTATCCCTAGTCTTTTCCATTGATTCACCCTTCTGTCTCTTAGCCAACACCATATTGTTTTGATGACTGCTGCTTTATAGTACAGTTTAAGATATGATACTGCTAACCCCCATCCTTCAAATTTTTTTTCATTATTTCCCTTGGTATTCTTGATCTCTTATTCTTCCAGATGAACTTTGTTAAAATTTTTCTTATTCTATAAAAAAGTTTTTTGGTAGTTTGATAGGTATGGTACTGAATAAGTAGATTAATTTGAGTAGGATTGTAATTTTTTAAATTATGTTAGCTCATCCTACCCATGCATAATTAATGTTTTCTCAGTTATTTAGATCTAGCTTTAATTGTGTGAAAAGTGTTTTGTAGTTGTGTTCATATAATTGCTGTGTTTGCCTTTGTAGGTAAATTCCTAAACAGAGTGATTTTATTTTTATTTTATTTTATTTTTTAAACCCTTAACTTCTGTGTATTGACTCATAGGTGGAAGAGTGGTAAGGGTAGGCAATGGGGGTCAAGTGACTTGCCCAGGGTCACATAGCTGGGAAGTGTCTGAGGCTGGATTTGAACCTAGGACCTCCCATCTCTAGGCCTGGCTCTCAATCCACTGAGCTACCCAGCTTCCCCTAAACAGAGTGATTTTAAATGGAGTTTCTCTTTCAAACTCTTGCTGCTGGAATTTGTTGGAAATATACAGAAATGCTGATGATTTACGTGGGTTTATATTGTACACTACCACTTTGCTAAAGTTATTAATTATTTCTATGAGCTAAAGGTCTCATTTCTAAGGTATAGACAGATAATAAGTATATCGAATTAATTCAAATTTCTGAAAGTGAGAGCCATTGCCCAATTGACAAAAGGTCAAAGCATATGAATAGACTTTTAGAAGGAAGAAATCTAAGCTATCAAGTACCATATGAAAAATGCTCTAAATCACCAAAAATCATAGCAATACAAAAACTGTGAGGTTTTATTTTACACACATAAGATAGCAAAGACGACAAAAATGAAAAAGACACAGTTCGAAAAAGCTGTGGGAAATCAGCATATTAATGCACTATTGGTAGAAAAGAATTTGGGAATTATGCCTACAAAGCTATTAAATGGTACATATGCTTTGACTCATAGATACCACTACTGTTTTACACACCAAAAGAGATCAAAGAAAAAGCAGAAGTCCCAAATTACAAACATATTTATAGTAGTTTTTAGGGTACCAAAGAATTGAAAACTAAGGAGACATTCATCAATTGGGAAGTGGTTGAACAAGTTATGGTATGTAAATGTGATGAAATATTATTGTGCTGTAAAAAATTATGACTCATAAGACTTGTCTAATCTGAGGCAAAATGAAGTGAACACAACCAGAAGCATAATTCATATAATAACAATCATACTGCAAAGACAATCGATTGTGAAAGACACTGATCAATATAATCATCAATCACAATTTCAAAGGACACATGATGAAACACACTACTCATATCCAGATAGAGTGTTGATCAACTCAGTATAAATTGAAGGAAGCTCTTTTCATTTAATTTCTTTTCTTTCTTTCTTTTTGTGTATTTGGACATAGCTAATGTGGGAAATTCTTTTATATGACTATATATATGTATATATATATTCAAATGGTCTTTGTTTTTCTTGCCTTCTCATGTGAAGGAGTAGGTGGGGAAAAAGAGAATTTGGAACTGATTAAACTAAATTTTAAAAATATTTATAGCAGTTCTTTTTGTGGCAGTATTTCTAAATAAAAGAATTTTGTGGTGGTAAAGAATTCTAAACTGAGGAGGTACCCATCATTTGGGGAATAGCTAAAAAAGTTTTATGGTATATGAATGTCATAGATGACTATTACACTATAAGAAAAGAGGAAAGGGATGATTTCAGAGATATCTGAAGAGACTTGTATGAACTGACATATAGTGAAGTGAGCAGAAAATGCAAAAAAGAAGAGTATTGTAAAGACAAATAACTTTGAAAGAGTTAGGACTTCTGATCAATGTAATGACCAAGTATGATTCCAGAAAATTCATGTTGAAACATGCTACCCACCTCCAAATAAAGAAATAATGTCTCAGAGTGAAAATAAACTTTTTTCTTTGCTTGACCACATGTTTATAAGGAGATTTGTTTGTTTGTTTGTTTTTCTTGAAGAAGGGTTTGGGGTGGGAAGGGAGATAGGAAAAAGGAAACATTTTCATTGATTGTCAGTGTGGCAAAAATAGATAAAAGTTGTATTCTATCTTCCAATTCTCTACACTTAGGCATCTCATCCTTGATTCTAAGCCTCATCCAAGTATTCATTTCTGTACCATGGCTCATTAATTGTGCCCTTGTCCTAGAGGTCTCCAATCATGACCAGAATTTTCTGTAATCCCAAGGCTGGTGACACCATCTAGCTGAAGATTCTCAAAACAGGTCCCTTGTGGTCATCATTAGAGACACTAAAGATTTAGTCTCTGAAGACTCTTATGACCCTAAGAAGTATTTCTATGATTCTGTGTAGGCAGAGAGAAACAGAGTAGGAAAAGGAAGGACAAGGGGATAACATGAACCTTGACTCCCATCTGTCCTCTACACTAGTACTGCTGTTTCCCTGATCTATTTCCTTGATAGATCATCAAATGACACTGAAAAGGGTTGCAGGGAAGAGAAAAGAGTGGGAAAACTTCTCAGCTTCTAAAAGATATAGTGAACAAGTAACTGACACCATCAGAGTGCCCAGAATGGTGAATGGATTTATAAGTTATTAGGAATAAGTGAAGCCACTAGAGTTTTAATAAGGAGATAAAGAGGAAGGAGCTGTGTATGTTGTCTCTTTTAACGTGAGTGACTCCATATTTAAATTGATTTTCATTTCAGCATAAAGTCTCTCTCTCTCTCTCTCTCTCTCTCTCTCTCTCTCTCACACACACACACACACACACACACACACACACACACTTATTTACATCTTCACTTAGTTCTCATTAGCTCTACTGCAAAATAAAGTTGCCTTATTCTGCCTCTACCACTTCCCCAAAGTCAGCTGCAAATGCAGACTGACTCCTTTCTTTTTTCTGCAGCCTAAACTATTATATCTATCTATCTATCTATCTATCTATCTATCTATCTATCTATCTATCTATCTATCTATCTATCTATCTATCTATCTATAGATAGATAACACATCATATCCTGTAATATATACACACTATATATAAATATGCATGTATATGTATTGTTCAGTCTTTTCGGTCATGTCTGAAACTTCATGACCTCATTTGGAATTTTCTTGGCAAAGATACTAGAATGCTTTGTCATTTCGTCCTCCAGCTCATTTTAGAGATGAAGAAACTGAGACAAACAGGGTTAGGTAACTTGCTCAGGGTCACACAGCTCAGAAGTGTCTGAGACTGAATCTAAACTTGGGTCTTCCTGACTCGAGGCCTGGCTATCATCTATCTCTACATATATGTGTATATGTAGGAAGGAAACTGTGTTCAAAGTTCCCTTGGATGACAGAAAAATTACATTAATTCATCTTCCCCTGCTATGGCTTGTAACAATTTGGGTCAAGGGGAGAAGCTGATATCCCTGACTTCTTCTCAGATTATGTGTGACTTGCAATCCTTTACTTTGTGGCACATACATTAAACAAATACGTCTATATGCCAAATTTTAGTTTGTGGTAATATTTGATAGCTATTATATAGAAGAGTACATTATTATTGTTCATAGGCCTAGCAAGGCACCAAATCTTCCTCAAGAGAACATAGGTACAACCAGGATCCATGATTTCAGACCCAAATCTAGAAATATATCACTACTGACCAAGGTCTGATCCTTTATCTTAAGATTTAGATTCAAACTTAAAAACATAATAATAATAATAATAAATATAAAAAGAATTCATTATTAAAACTCTACTGTGAACTGAAGAGTCTCAAAGCGGGTCCCTCATGGTCATTAGAGGACCTAAAGATCTAGGGAGTCACCGAGGGCTCTTCTGACCCTAAGAAGTGTTCCTATGATTTTATGTAAGTAGAGAGAACCAGAGTGAGAAAAGGCAGGGCACAGAAACATCATGAACCTTGACTCCCATCTGCTCTCTACACTAGTACTGCTACTTCCATGGTCTATTTCCTTGCTAGGTCATCAGATTGCACTGAAGAGGGATGAAGGAAAGGGAAAAGAGGGAGGAAATTTCTTGGTTTTTAAAAGATATAACAAATAAGTAGAAATTGCAACCAAGTAGAGATAGATGGCAAGTAACAAGTTGCAAGGTTAAAATCCAGGATAAAAAAAATTTCATGATCCAGCATCCTTTATTGTCCTGCTCTCTTTCACTGTGCGGGTTGTTGTGCAGCAATGGGCAGGTTTCCAGAGCCATTTTTCATATGCTTTGCAGCAGATGTGATAATTACAAAAGATGCCATCATAGGATTTTGGCATTTATCTGTTTTCCTTAATTTCATTTTTTACTACCTTTCCTTTAAAGACAGCAAGACACAGACTGAGCCATAAACTGTCAAATTCTGTATCTTATGAGGCTACCAATTTCCTGAAATGTAATATGATTTAAATTTCCAATCCAATGGACAGATATGGAAATACTTTGAAACTCCAGCAGGAGCAGTAAAGCTCTCAAATGATGCTCCTCCCCCCTTTAATCTTTATCAGTTCAGTATAATAATAGAGCTGGAGAAAAATATATATTTTCACATTTAAAATTAGATGAGGTTCATTGGAGCCAGAGTTTAGATGACTGAATGCAGTTTGGGACTGTTCAACAGTGGCCTCTGCTCTCTTTATCCTTAGTGGACTTAGAGTAAAAATATACCAACTGTAATATCCAAAATAAAATGATAATGTTTATTGAAAGCAAAGAAGCAGTTGAGATAGTTGCTATAATCTTAAGAAAGACCTTTTTTTTGGAACCTAGTGATGTAAATACTAATACTGGTGATTTTTTATTTCTTTGCCAGGAATGACCTTGCTGTGTAGAACAAGTCCTCCATGAAAGAATTTAGCTGATGATACTTTTTTTAGGCTAAATATGAGGGTAGAGGGGAAGAAGAAGAGATACTTTGGAACCATAATTATAAGGTGATAGCCTTCCCTAGTTCTTTTACCATCTTGACTCTTCGGATTTCATTCCCATCATCCTACACGTATATTTATCCATATCCATTTTCTTACATTCACACTCTAGGAGGACGAGGCAGCTGCTGGCAAGGAGCCAAACCAAGCAAATGGATCACAGGGTCCTAGTCAGCATCCTGGCTCAAACCAATGGCCCCAAAATGGAAATGTCATTTAGAGCATATGGGGATGGTTGACTGTGCTAGCTATTGTTGAGTCTTGAAAAGAGACAGCTCTGGAGGATTTGCAATGCCTAGCAAACAGTCCAAAAAGGAGCCTCCAGCTAAGCAGTACTGATGTTATACATTTGGTAACAGGCATGAAAAAGTAAAGACCACCTGGGACCTTGGGCTAATTAGATGCAATCTTCTTTTTACTTACTTCACTGCTGAGCAACATGAGCCTAAATCTCCCCAAATTTGCAGCCATATTCATCTCATTAATTACTGTGCCTGTTTAACTTTATTTGTAAGCATGGGAGCTTTCATAATGGTTTCACATCTCTGTGCAAGGTGTCAGAGAAGCATAAAAGCCCAGGGGGAGTGAGGGGAGGAAAAATCACACCCAGATTCATCTGGTAGAAATACTGCACCTCTAACCCTCCCTCAAGTACTTCACAACAGACCTGCAATCTCTCTTTAAATTGTCCAGTCCTAAAGAGAGTTGCCAAGTTGCTGAAGATTATAAATCTTTTGAGTTTTGTAGACTAGTCATCATAGACATGTTATTTACCCATGTCCCTTATTTTAGTCAGTAGGTGTTGTGGGAGGAGCAATCTCCCATCCATGCTTGGCTAGTTTTTCCTTAAAAGGTATTGAAAATGACCTTGAGACTTAATTGGCTCAGAGGATGAGAGGCTTGAGCTATTGAGATAGTTTCCTATTGGCATAGGTCCAAAAAAGCCTGGACAAAAGGAATGAGAAGCCCATAGGAAACACAGAGACAGGGAAGTTGTATCCAACTGAATCAAGGCCTTCCTTACTGATTATCCTTCCTGACCAGGTTAAGGTATCTCCTTTGGTTAATTGTCAGCTGCTTTATGAGTCTCTCATATCATTCCCCTCTCCAACCTAAGCTAAAAGACTGACCTGAGTCAGGCCTTAGCCTACCAGTATAGATAAGACCTAGTATAAGTGAGGTCTTGAAAAATTATATGTATATTGAAAATAAGCTGAGAAGGGGACAGCACTATTTAAAGAATATTGAATCCTTGTGTAAATTAAAAAGAATTCCTTTCATAATATATTTTAATTCAACAACTAAGTTATATGTTTTGAAAATTCAGAATTTCATGCATTGGGTCATCCTAAAGTAGTACATACATATAATTCTTCATTTCTACATTGTAAATAAAGCAGAAAGGTTTTCTCAGCTGTGGTATGATAGATAAGAGAAAGGCCTGGTCAAATATACCAGATTCACAAATTTCACTTCCCCGAATCTCCAAACATAGAAGAAATTCTGGCTGAACTACAAGTTTCCTAACTGATGGAGCAGCAACAGGGCTTACTTAAACTAATTAGAAATAACCTAAAGCTTGATTTCCAAAGCAAGACTCTAAAGATCCTGAGGAGAGTCTAAAATCACTCTAATGATTGAGATTAGTTTTATTTAATTTTTAATTTAATTTTACTCTTTAAATAAATTTTTATTGATGTCTTTTTTTACATCACCAAATTTCTCCCAAAATGTCTCCCCTTCCTCCACCCCTCCCCCCAAAAAAGAAAAAGGAGAAACAGGGGAAAGAGTATGCAAAATTGATCAATACTTTGCAAAAATGTGAAAAATATGTGCAATGTACCACATACCTGGTAAGAGTATCTTTTTGAATCTCTTCTTTGGAGCCATATTTGTTCCTTTTAATCTCACAAAATCTCTTGGTTTTTTTGGTGTTCATTTGGTGTTTCCATCTACATTGCTGTAATCATTACATATATTGTTCTCTGTTCTCTGCTTACTCCATTTTGCATCAGTTCATATAGAGCTTTGTAGTTCTCTATATTTATCATTCTTTCTTACAACACAGTAATATTTCCTTTCTCAATCAATTGAACATCTATTTTATTTCCAGTTCTTTACAATGAAAAGAAGCACTCTAATAAATATTTTGATGTATATGGGAAGATTAGATTCATTTTCATGCCTGAAGTGTCATTTTGAATCCTTAATTGCTGTGGATGTATAACCCCCAGAGTATGCCTGAACTCAGTGTAATCTTATAGAAAGAGAGTCAGATTGTGGAGCCAGATATGTTAAATGTAAATCCTGGCTCTAACATTTACTATCTAAATGACCCTGGACAAGTCAGTTACTCTATTTGGGCCTCAGTTTCCTATATTTAAAAATGATTGGTTGGACTAGATGACCTCAAAGATCCCTTCCACATCTAAATCTGTGATTCTATGATTCTAGCTCATTTCTAAAGGCTCCCAGGGTTCTTTCTGGTACTCTTTCAGAATTTAGCCAGATCTTCATTCATTTTGCAAAAAAAAAAATCATTATCATACACTAATTATTTCCTAAGCAACATGGAAGAATATTAAATACAGGGTCTCTGCCTTCAAATATTGGAGAAAAAAGGGGGGTTACATTGTTCAGTGTTTTTCAGTTATGATTTTTTTTTCATAACTCCGTTTGGAGTTTTCTGGCAAAGATGCTGGAGTGGTTTGCCATGTCCTTCTCCAGCTCATTTTGTAGATGAAGAAACTGAACAAACAGGGTTATGCATTAGAGTCACATAGCCAGTTAAGTGTCTGGGTCGGATTTGAACCATGGCACAATCTGGTTGCCTAGGAGATTAAATAGGTCTAGCAACTACAAGTGAGATAAACTAAACTGGGTCTATATGAGTTAGTGTAGAGTGAGTCCTTTATTATTCAAATCTGACTCTGGATCAAATCAAGAACCAGATCAGTTTCATGAAATAAGAGAATAGGAGGACCATGGAGCCAATAATACCCAATCTGAGTAATCTCATCTTGTATTCCTAGTACCTAACCTGGCCCATAGTAGGTAGGGCTGATGTTATATGATGATATATGGCTGATGATTAATGATTGAATGGTATTTTTTTGTCATGGCTATTTCTTGATTGATCTGAGAATCATTTTTAATGAGCTTTGCAAAAGAATGTGTTTTTATGGGCTAAAGTGGAAATAACTCACTTGGCATGCAAAGTTAGAAGCCCTGTGTTTTCTGCCATCTATGTATCAGCAACTTCTTTCGGTGCTTCCTGTTCACATCAAGCATTCACTGAGAGACAGAAGTGCTTTCATGTAAAATGATACTGCTCATACCTGATTAGAGTCTATTCAAATGGATTTAAAGGTATTGTTTTCATTATTATTTGAGTGACATGTTGCGAAAAAGTTTTTTTTTATTTACAGAAAGCTTCTATTTAATAAAAGCAAACTTGCCACTATCTCATCCTATCTGCTGATGACTGAAATTCTCTTTTTTTTTTCAGAGAACTCTTAGAAATTGAAATATATTCTGTTGATGCTCTGATGAATCTTCAATTGCTTCTTCCAATCATGCCAATCACAACACCTCTATGCAAGGACGTCCTGGCAGATTTTTTTAAACTCTTCTCTTCTGTCTTAGTATGAATTCTAAGACAGAAAAGCAGTAAGGCAACATAGCCAAACAGTCTAAGGACTAAGCAATTGGGATTAACTGACTTGTTCAGGGTCACAGGAGTAGGCAGTGTCTAAGGCCAAATCTGAATCTAGATCCTTCCAACTCCAGTCCTGGCTCCTTATCCACTTTCCTTCCTAGCTGCTCCCATAGTAAATTTTTAACATTCAGCTCTCTGAGAGAAAATTAGATGCGTGCCATACTTTCAAGTTTAATCTGCATGATCAATATTTTTCTATCACTATCTATTTATTTATTATTCTATCACTATATATCTATATTTTTATTTATATTATATTATACATCTATAGATGTATCTATAGAAATATATAGAAATATAAATATTTCAATCAAGTGGCTCTGTAGGTAGAATGCTGGACATGGAGTCAGGAAGATATATTTTTGTGGATTAAAATCTGTCCTCTAATATATACTAGCTATTTGCCTCAGTTTTTTTATCTATAAAATGAAATGGAGAAAGAAATGGTAAACTGCTCCAATATCTTTATGAAAAAAGAAAACTCCAAAAAATGTGTAATGAATGGGGCAGCTGGGTAGCTCAGTGGAGTGAGAGTCAGGCCTAGAGACAGGAGGTCCTAGGTTCAAACCCGGCCTCAGCCACTTCCCAGCTGTGTGACCCTGGGCAAGTCACTTGACCCCCATTGCCCACCCTTACCACTCTTCCACCTATGAGACAATACACCGAAGTACAAGGGTTTAAAAAAAAGTGTAACGAAGAGTCAGACATGATCAAACTACAAGATAGTGCTTGGGTATCCATATATCATCCATCTTTTATTTTTTAACCCTTACCTTCTGCCTTAGAATCTATACTAAATATTGGTTCCAAGGCAGAAGGGCAGAAAGGGCTAAACAATAGGATTAAGTGATTTGCTCAGGGTCACACAGTTAAGAAGTGTCAGAGGCCAGATTTTAATTCAGTACCTCCCATCTAGTCCTGATTCTCTATCCACTGAACCATCTAGTTGCCCCAGTCTATGTTTTTTTTAACTACTTATATCTTTTATTTTTCTACCAATATTTCTCGATATTTCCCTCTTTTTCCTCTCAGAAAACCATCCTTTATAGAAAACAATAAAATGAAATCAATCAAATATTTATTAAGCATTTCCTATTGCTACTCACTATACTAAACATGCGAGGTACAAATAAAAAGCAAAAACGTGTTCGTGCCTTCAAAAAGATTATTATCTAATGAGATAACATATAAATCAAAACATACAAAATAAATACAGAGTAAATAGAAGATTATCTTAGAGCTTGGGCAGGGTGGGACAGAGAGGGAAAGAAATGAAAACAAAAAAAGCAACTAACCAAGATATTGACAAAATCCACCATTCCATGTAGTGTTCCATATCCATTTTCTCCCTCCTTTGTTGGGGAGGGGAGGAACAACAGAGACAAAGAGAAAAAAATGAATAGAAAGAAAAAGAGTTGTATTTTCTGCTCTTTTCTGGGGCCTTACCTTGGTCACTATAATTTCACAGCAGTGGTTAGTTGTTAGAGCCATTCCTACCAAAAATATTGATTTTCTCAATCAATGTTGTTGTCCTGGTTCAGTTTACTTTACTTTCCATCAGATCAAATAAATCATTTCATGCTTCTCCATATTCATTGTATACAGCATTTTTATAGTAATATTACAGTCCATTCATCTACCATTACTTGTGTAGCCATTCACCAGTTGATAAGCATCAGCCCCCTCATTTGTATGATGAAGCCTATAGACTCCTTAGAAGAAGGGTTTTTAAAGTATAGGATTTTTATATTATATTAATTATATTATATTATATTATATTATATTATATTATATTATATTATATTATATTATATTATATTATATNATCTAGAGCTGACAAGCTTGAGTTCAAATCCCAGTTCTGTTTGCTAACTGAGGAATGTCTTGATTCTCCTAATGACAAGTGCCTCCTATACACACACACACATTTTTAATGGGTGTATGTTTATCTCCTCAAAGAACATAAGACTCTTGAAGGCAGGGATTTTATCATTTTTATCTTTATAGTTCTAGCTCCTAACAAAATACCTGGTCCATAGCAGGCCCTTAATCAATCAGTTGACATGGTTATATTATATTATATTATATTACATTATATTATATTATATTATATCATATCATATCATATCATATCATATCATATTTATTATATTATATTATATATTATATTATATTATATTATATTACATTACATTGTATCGTATCATATCATTATATTATATTATCTTGAAATACAATTGTCCATATCTATACTATACTATATATATATATATGCATATATATTTAAACTTATGGACCACAGGCTAAGAATCCCTGCACTAAATCACAGAGTTTTTATAATTTGCATTGGTTGGAAGTAGGATGACTGGTGAAATCATAGAGCTATGAAGTACTGAAAAAGCCAATGGAAAAGTAATAGGAAATCTTAGAAATAAATGCCAATTGAGCTGATGGTTGGAAACTAAAGATTTCCAAGAACTGTGTACAGAAATGCTATAAACTGAAACTTCTTAGGAGTTTTCTACACTGTATTTCTTATTCACACATCTGGAAGCCTGGGCAAAGCCAGTTAAGCTTTAACTTGGAAACCAGGAGTCAGTACTAAAGCAAGAGACAAATGCAGCATGGGTCATTGTTTATCCACTAAAAGGATATTGTCTTTTCAGCACAGGAGCCTAAATACCCCATTTTACAGTAGATGCCACTTACAATCTCGATTGTAGAAAACTGCAGGATTTTCTCAAGGATGAAGAAGTGGAGCTCAGAATTATGAATCTAATTCACAATGAACCAGAATTTCCAAATACCTTTTGTTAGCTAACCAAGACAGTGCAATCCTTTAGATGTTGCCATGACAGATTTAAGAGGAGATGAATTGTGTTTAGCTACGTTGGTGAACTCAGGTGTTGACACGACTGGGACACTTACTGAAATCGAAGACTTGGAGCCTTTATTTGTGCAATTGTCCAGATGAGGCTGAGGGTGTGGGGAATGGGGAGAAGAGGTGAAGGG
The DNA here is from genome assembly GCF_016433145.1 of Gracilinanus agilis. NCBI lineage: Eukaryota > Metazoa > Chordata > Mammalia > Didelphimorphia > Didelphidae > Gracilinanus > Gracilinanus agilis. The sequence goes on along the minus strand of NC_058130.1, from coordinate 273,573,679 downwards.
AGGACAGGACAAAAAAATCCCTACAACTTCTAGCATAAAAGTGCCATCTCTCACGATGTGACATAAGGGTGAGCTAATGCATCATAAATCATGGATATTCGACATTGTGACATAGAATTCTCTACTATATAACCCGAGTCCTTTAAAAAATCTTATGTTTAATTGAGCTCATTGTTTCAGCGAATACTTGCTCCCAGCTCAGACAGCAACTCTTCAATCAGTATCATTTGGCAGCCTCAGAGTGAGTGTTCTTGGCAAGAGAGACTTTTTTCAACTGTGTGTTGATTGTTAACTTAGTCTGTCCACCACGCTCCCCTCCTCCACGCCCCCCTCCCCACTTCCCATCCCCCTAGTTCCATCTACCCAACACACAAAAGTCCTCGCTCTCCCCAAGCCCAGATCTCCGACTGCACAAGCCAGTCAGCTCTATGGGGAGTCAACGATGGGGCTCAAGCCACAGCAAATGAAGTGAATGCTGAGAAACTGCCAAGTAGCCTGTTCCTGCCTCTTTGAGCTGATGTATTGTCGAAATCTGTGCCAGAGAATGGTGAGGACAGGCCATTTTATTAGGAGTCAGGGCTGTACCGTGGAGTGTTTCCAAGGCGTCTTTCACATGTCCTTGCTACTCCCCTAATAAACTGGAATTAACCATAAGCAAAGGCACATGCTGCGGGAGAGAGCCCTGTAATTTTTATCTTACAGGGAGGCCCTGAAATTCTAACATTGCTTTTGGCAATGGTGAGGCTTAGCCAGATGCTTGGCTGCTTGACCCCCTCCTCTCCATTCATTGTCAGGCCACACCTCTCAAGAGCCATGCCCTGGCACGGTCTGCCTACATGGTGGGTGTGATGTGTAGGAGGATGTTCGAGTCTTCACCTTGTTTGGGCACAGGGGCGACTTCCCCGAATACTGATAGAGTAATTGCTTTCACAGGACAGGACAACATCCCACAAACTTTTAAGAGCCTGAACATATGGAGGCCACAGGACTGTCTTATTGATCACATAAGCCTGCCTCATTTTACACCCTTTAGAGATCAAAGCATGGACAAGGAGATGGCATAGTTTGTGTGCCTGAGATAGGATCTGTTTCCTATTAATGATATTCTTTCTTCTCCCCTTTTCAATTCTGATCCTAGAGCAAAAGGCCTATTTTGGTTTCATTCATCAAACTGTTAATGTTTCTTTTTACCCAATTAGTGATATTCTCCTTTAGTATAGAAGGTTTTCTTGACCTCCAATAGAAGTTCACCTAGGAAAAGAGGAAAGGTCTCAGACAAGAAGACAAATTAGCTTTCAGTAGAACTGTGGGAGCAGGAACACAGAAAAAAAAACTGCTTGATCACATGGGTCAATGTGGACGTGATTGGGGATGTAGACTCGAAACAATCACTCTTTCAAATATTAATAATATGGAAATAGGTCTTGATTAGTAGCACATGTAAAACCCAGTGGAATTGCTCGTTGCCTATGGGGGTGAGGGGAATAGGGAAGGGAAAGAATCATGTAACCATGGAAAAATATTCTAAATTAATTAACTTGGTTAATTAATTTTAAAAAATAATAATAAATACATAAATAAATAATTAGCTTTCAGTAGTCTTATTCCACAATCATCACTTCAGGGCACTCTGTGGCCAAGACTTCATGCAGTTTGTAGCAGATTCTGTCCCGTAACAAGAAAATCATAGTAATAATATTCGTTAACATTTATATAATGCCTATTATATAATAAGGGTCGGTGCTAAGTGCTTTACAAATATTACTTTATTTGATTCTCACAGCCTTCAGAGATTTTTTTTTCATTCATTATAGTAGAATTCTACTCTGTGACATTATTTGGGGTTTTTGTGGCAAAGATATTAGAGCAGTTTGTCATTTCCTTCTCCAGTTCATTTGACAGAAGAGGAAACTGAGGCAAACAGGATTATGTGATTTGCCCAGGGTCACATAGCTACTGTGTCCAAGGTCAGATTTTTTTAAATTTAATTTAATTTTTAAATTTTTTTCTATGGATACATGATTCTTATTGTCTCTCTCCCCCCTTCCTTCCCCACTCCCAGAGGTGACAAGCGATTTTACTAGGTTATACCTATATTATCACTCGAAACCTATTTCCATATTATTCATTTTTGTATAAAGTAATCTTTTAAAAAAACAAAGCCTCAAATCATATACCTATATAAACAAACAATAAATCATGTGTTTTCTTCTGAATTTCTGCTCCCACATTTCTTTCTCTAGATGTGGATAGCATTCTTTCTTATAAGTCCCTGAGGTCATATTTGAACTCAGTTCTTCCTTTTCCAAGGACTGGCACTCTATCCACTCCAACACCAGCTGCCCCTATTTGGAGGTAAGTACTATTATTATCGGGGCAGCTGGGTGGCTCAGTGGATTGCGAGCCAGGCCTAGAGACTGGAGGTCCTAGGTTCAAGTCCGGCCTCGGACACTTCCAGCTGTGTGACCTTGGGCAAGTCACTTGACCCCTATCGCCCACCCTTACCCCTCCTGGGCCAAGGACGGTCCCTAGCCCAGATGAAAAAAGGAGGAGGGTTGGGTGTGGGGCTAGCAACCCCACCCTGTAAAAACTACATCTGCTAAAGAAACTGCAACCTAAAGTAGGGGCAGCTGGGCGAGCTCAGTGGATTGAGAGCCAGGCCTAGAGACGAAAGGTCCTAGGTTCAAATCCGGGCTCAGACACTTCCCAGCTGGGTGACCCTGAGCGACCCATTGCCTACTGGTTGTGGCCCTATGCTCCTAGAATGGAGTCCCATGATAAAAAAAAAAAACAAAACTATTATTATCCCCATTTTACACTTGAAGAAACAGAAATTAAACAACTTGTTGAAGGTCACATAGCTAAGTATCTTGGGCTCAAATCTTCCTGACCTTAGTTCCAGGGTTCTATGCACCATACCACCTAGCTGCCTCAACACACACAACATAAAAGAAAACAAAGATATATGGAGAAAAGCAAAAAAGGGGTCTCATCATATCTTCTTCCTCCCAAACCAAACCTCCCTGCCTCTGAAGTAGAAAGGGTTAGTCTAATAAACAGTAACTCAGAAACTCTGCTCTTCCCTACCTATATCTTTTAAAGGCTTATCTAATTATTGTTGTTATTAAAACTATTAGAACTTTAAAACTGCACCAAGACTTAAGGGACACCCTGCATCCATTGCCTTCAAGCAGTACCACAGTAGGAGAATGGCTGGAAGTATTTCCCTTTGTTAAATCAGTTGTTCTCACTTGTTTAGTTGCAAAACACATTGTCTCTCTCATTCTCTTAATTGAGTTTCTTGTGAAAGAATTGTTACCAGGATAAGATTTCTCATTGGAGTCACAGATGGGTTTGAAGATGCCATAGAAGACATAATTTCATTGAAATAAACATTTGAGCAACTACTATGTTAACAGGAAAATGCTAGATAGTAAGGACTAAATAATCATAGAAGAAATACATGATCTTTGTGCTTTCATTGAATGACCAACTACAGAAATTCCCACCACTGGTTTCCTTGTTAATCTCTCTAAGGAAAAGCTGAATTCTAGATAGTATTTATAGAACAGAGCATGATCTAGGAAGCACTTTCTTGTTATTGTTCAGTCATTTTCAGGCATGTCCAACTCTACCTGAACTCCATTTGAGGTTTTCTTGGCAAAGATACTCATCTGACAGATGAGGAAACTGAGGCAAACAGAGTTAAGTGACTTGCCCAGGATCACACATTTAGCACATATCAGAGGCCAGAGTGGAATTCAGGCCCTATTTACTTCACCACCTAACTACCCTAGGAAGTTTTACTCCCAGACTTTCCCAAACCTTTTTTCTTATCACTAAAGTCAACTGTCTCAAACGGGCTTTTGACTTCACCTCCTAAATTCCAAAAACTCAGTAAGAGTGTTCTTACTCAGCAATCAGTAGGCACCAAGGTGTACAGTGAGAGAGAGCCTAGTGTAAAGATATCCAACATAAGACTGTAACACTCCTGAGAGGAGACCAAATCAGATTAAAATGTAATTGGGAAATATTTAACAAAACAAAAGTATATTAAGTCAATATGTGGCCCACCAGGATCTTTATGGATAGATTAGTGGCCCCTGCTTCCATTTGAGTTTGGCCCAATGTAATGGAAATCATATTGCATGGCAAATATGGAAATATCTTTTCCATGGTATGTACAATTGATGTTATATTTTTTGCCTTGTCAGTGGGTAGGGCAGAGGTAGAGGGAAGGAGAGGATTTGAACTGAAAGTTAAATACTAAATTTTTTTTAATTTCAAAGGAAATCACATGGCCTAAGTTAAAGCCACTTTTCTGAGGCTCAGTTTCCCTAATTATATGAGAGGGATAATAAACCTTTCCCTATATACCTTTCATGGTTATGGAGACAAAAATACTTTGTAAATTTTAATGCTTTGTATAAGTATGTACTATCACTAGAAGGGTGTTCTTTAGTCACCACCCCCAGATTTTTATCCCAGATAATTCACATCTGGAGACAGCATAGTTCCAGAACACTTCTCCTCAAGTCAATGAAGAAATGAACGTCTCTTCCTGCTCTACTCTACTCTTTCTCCTTTTATCTAATTTTTAGCTAATTTTTTGCTTCATTTTTGTTAAAGTACAGAGGATCTTAACCTAAGATCTGTGAACTTGTTTTTTAAAAAAATTATGTGGTAATTATTTCAATGCAATTGGTTTCCTTTACAATTCTCTGAGTTTTATTTCATGAATTTAAAAATATTTTTCTGAAATTGTATCCCTAGATTTCACAAGACTTCCAAAGGGTCCATGACACACCAACAAACATAAACTCATTAATTAATTAATTAATTAACAGATAGCTAAAGAAATAAGTAAATGATAGATAAATTGAATAAATGAATAGATGTGAACTGGAGGGATGCTCCTAAGAATATTATGAGCCAAGATCATGGGTTGAATTGCTACCTTTTCCCCCTGATCAAGAGAATTTGATTTGTTTTATTCAGAAGTAGGGATTCTAGTCTTTATTAGGTTCCAGAGAATATAAGCAGAATCTTGAAAGCCAAGCAATTTAAAGGAACCTATTTAACAAAATGACATTCAGAGAAGACTAAAAGGATTCTAAAAAGTCTGTCATAGTGAAGTTAAGTCTTTGTACAACCATGAACCAAAACATAGGATAACAGCAAGTGAATAGAGGAAACTTGTCACTGGACCTTATTATAGGAAAAACAACAGAGAAGCTTTGTGCACAGTTGTTTAGTACCTTTTCTCTTCACATGAAAGGATGTACAAAGAAAGGCATTCTCACCCAAATTGTACTGGTACAGTAAAGGTAGCATATTATAGTAGATGGAGCATTAGTCTTGGGATCAGGAAGATCAGCATTTAAATTCTATCTCATAATCTTGAGCAATTTAATTTCTCTGTACCTCAGTTTCTTCATATATAAAATTTGAGGATTGAACTCAATAGTTTCAAGGTTCCTTCCAGCCCTAAAGCTATGATCCCATGAACTCCTGATCTTAGAAATTAATTATTTCATGATGTTCTCTGCCTCCCCACCCACAGTCAAGAAAAGAGATTTATCACAACCTCTCTTTCCTATAGGAACTGAGAATATTAATTCAAGACCAATATTAAGAGTACAATATAATATTTATAGGGTAATTATAGCAATTTCCTAGTCCTTCACAAATTCTATTCATTTTACTACATTTTTCGTGTCATCCTTTCATTTCTATGAGTGTGAAGTATGTGAGACCTATGAGACAAGTAAGTACCTTTCAGGGAAAAAAAACACACCTAATTTCTTCACATTTGCAGCTGTGAAAATCACTCTGCACCTGGATCTTCCCCAATATTGACCTTTAGCCAGCAACAGGAGCAGCATATCCCCAGATGAAAGCTTATTGGTAGAGGGGAGGAGTTAGAAAATCCCTATTCAAGGATGTGTCTCAGTCCCTGCCATCAACACTCACCAAGCCCACTCTTTTCTGGAAACCAGCCACAAGCAACCTCACCACCTCCAGAAGAAACACCTGGTGCATCTGGGACAAAGGCACCAAGCATTTTGTTAATGATTCAGATGTGACTCCGCATTATGCTCTCTTGGATTAAAGTAGACACAATAACTCTTCTCATACAGAGCCATGTCCTCTAAAGGGTGAGATCCCCTTGGAGCCCTTTCCTCAGAGCACTGGACATTGAATACAACACTGGGTAAACCCAAAATACAAAACTCTGATTTACAAAACATCCTTGGATTTAAGGCAGAAAGAATCCGTTCAAATCAAAGTATTAGAGATAGAGAGAACTTCAGAGACAATCTAGTCTACTACCCATCTTTTTACAGATGAGGAAATTAAGGTTCAAAGAGGTCAGGTGAAAATGAGGGGATGTCCTTCAATTGGGGAATGGCTGAACGAACTGTGGTATATGATGGTGATGGAATACTATTTTGCTATAAGGAATGATGAACCAGATGATTTCTTTAAGAACTGACCTGATGCAAAGTGAAATAAGCAGAACCAGGAGAACATCATACATAGAACTGAAACATTGTATGACAATCAAATGTAATAGACTTTGCTACTAAGCAATGAAATGACCCAGGACAATTCTGAGAAACTTATGAGAAAGACTGCTATCCACATTGAGAGGAAGAACTGTGGGAATAGAAATGTAGAAGAAAACATATGATTTATCATGCATTTATATGTGTATTTGATTTGGGGTTTTGGTTTTAAAAGATTACTATAAAAATGAATAAAATGGAAATAGGTTTTGAATGATAATAAAAGTATAACCCAATGGAAATGCTTGTCAGCTCAGATGAGAGGGAGAAAAGAGGAGAGGGCGACAACACAAATCATGTAACCATGGAAAAAATAAAAATAAAATAAAAAAACAAAGCAGTCAGGAGATTTGCCCAAGGTCATATAGGTGGTATGCATTAGAATAAAGATTTAAATTCCCTGACTCCAGAATCAGAATCCAGAATCTAGTACCCTACTATCTCCTAGTACAGAGGATAACAATGATAATTATCAAACACTTATGAAATAGCATCTGTTTTATAAAATGATTTACCATCAAATTCCTCTAAATAAGTTCCTTAACACATTTAAAATATGATTCTATTTATAAAAATTCAAACTAAATACTTTTTTAGGAGTGCATCAGTTGCTTAAAGCAAGAAATAACTGCTTCAGTTCTAGATGGAGTTAAGTAGGAAGGAGAAAGAGGCGATCCATCGTTTCATATTGAAGATTCCAAATTTAAGACTAGGTATTCCTTTACTCCACAAATATTTATCATTCAATTATTGTTATTTTATTTTTAATATATGTTTTCCAGGGTAATTTTCAAGTTCTGATGAAAATATCCAACACAACCAAAAGTTGAAGCATTCAAAATGTTTTGGACTCAGTAACTAAAGAAATAAGGAAGTAGCTTCAAAAGATAGCCATCAGTTCCGGAGTCTATTCAAGGATGAACAATCTATGTATCCAGCCATGTCCCCTAAAGGGTGAGATCCCCCCTGGAGTCCTTTTCTCAGAGCAATGGACATTGAATACAACACTGGGTAAAGCATCTGAATTTCTTTTCAGCCCTTTGCTTTCAGCTGTTCACAGGAGCAGTGAGTAGTGCTGAACACAGTCCAACTCTGGTTGTTTCTCTTTTGCAGTGGAAAAGATCATATTTTAGCTCAGATGAAAGCAAGCTGAATGACTTCTTTTCCTGGAAAGCATATGTTTATGCTCCCTATTTTTTACAAGAACGAGGCAGTGTAAATTCCATTTATTAAAACATGAATTTAGCACATTGGCAACAGAGTGGCAATATTTATTCTTACTAAACTCAAAATTATCTTGGATGGTAAAAGAGATCCTTAATTATACATAGATGCAAGACAATAGAGCATAACATTTAATTTTTTTATGTATCCCAAGAGCAAAAGCAAGGCTTCATGCATGCTTTTGCTAAACAAAATGATAGGCTAAAAGTTTTGAGTGTTCCTACACTTTCCATTTTGTATCCATTGTGGTCTGCAGTAAGTAAATCTTTTTCCTTGAACATAAAAACCCCTTCTTTATGAGAAATTTAATGTCATAATTTGGCTTGGTTTCCTCTACTGGCTCTAGGGAAATGTCAGTCATTTGATAGGAAGAAGAGTCTTTCCCAATTTGTTCAAGCCATGATTCTACAGTGCCCTCCGATTACATCAGTACACAACCACAGAATAGAGCAGATACTGCTTGCTAGAAGTGGGCTGCCTGCCATGGAGCCACCATGGCTGTGGAAAAATAACCTCTAATGCAAAATAAAAGGGGAAGAAGGAAGGAAAAATGGCTAACAGTAAGACTGAGAGGTCAACACTGCACCCTGGAAAATGTTGAAGCATTCTCATCTCAACCACAATTTGCCTACATGAAGGAAAAGCATGTAGCCATCTTGATGTTAGTACATGGAGAGAGTTATTAAGAAAAGAGGCACTGGACTGGGAAGGACATCTATATTCTGTTCCGAGCTCTAACACTAATCCACTCTGTGACTAGACAGGTAACCATTCTGAATTGATTTCCTCCTTGGCAAAATGAATATTGGATTCCAGATCCAAATATTTTTAATTCAATAATTCTACATATGGTATGGTTTCAGGGTCACTAGTATTCCCCATTTCATCCAAAAAATTCTCCATGACAGGCCCAGCATGATGCTAAAAGGCACTACCATTAGTTTTGTCTTTGGGTCAAGGTTTTGAAAGACTGTTAAAAACGCAAGTATGTTATCTGAGAAAAGTAAGAAAAGTAACTAACCCTACATAGAACATTCTGACTTTTACCACTCTATCTTTGAAAAGATTGCCTCTCATGCCTAGAATATTCCAGGCCTTTCTCCTTAGAATCCACAGTTCCCTTCAAGGCTCAGCTCATGTCTCCTCTTTTCTAATCTACTAAATTATTTGTGTCCCCTTCCAGATTACTATATATTTATTTTGAATGTTTTATGTTTACTTATCTGGTTATTTGTTGTTTCTCTCCAACAAAAGGAAATGCCTTAATTGGCATGATCTGCTTTAAATCTATCTTTTTATCCCTAGCACCCAGCATAGTGCCTACCACATGGTAGGCATTTTGCTAAATGCTTCATAAATTGAAATTAAACTAAAGTAAACAGAAACAAGACAACAAAGAACATAATGACTATAAAATTGCCAATGGAAGGAACAACAAAACAACCAAAACTGAATGCTTCATTGTTACAAAGAGCATGTTTAGGATTAAAGAAAAGATATTAGAAGACACCACCTTTGTAAAGATAGGGAGAACTGGGGTGTCCCAGTTGTGGAACACAACATATAATGTCATATTTTTTAATATATTGATCAGTTTTGCTGAATTCTATTTCTCTTCTTTCTATTTTTCTTTTGTCTTTTTAAAAATATCTTTGTTATAAAGGCTGACTATCTGAGAAGGGAAGAAGGGTCACAGAAGGAAATTCAGGCAACAAAACAAGATATATCAATAAAACTTATTTTCAAATAAGAAATTATATCACATCTCTGCAACATGAATATTAAAGGTCACATCATAACAAAAATTAAAATCAGATACTTTTCAGAGTTATGCTAAGGGAAAGAATTCTTAGTCAAACACAATAGAAACAATTGCAGGAGATAAAATAATTTTGATTAGTTGAAAATGGAAAACTTCTGCATGATCAGAATCAATAAAAAAGGATGCAAAGGAGGGGGCAGCTGGGTAGCTCAGTGGATTGAGAGTCAGGCCTAGAGACGGGAGGTCCTAGGTTCAAATCTGGCCTCAGTCACTTCCCAGCTGTGTGACCCTGGGCAAGTCACTTGACCCCCATTGCCTACCTTTACCACTCTTCTGCCTTGGAGCCAATACACAGTATTGGCTCCAAAACAGAAGGTAAGGGTTTTTTTAAAAAAAAAAAAAAGGATGCAAAGGGAATTTGTCAATAGGGGAAGAAATATTTGTACCAGATATTTCAGAAAAAAGTCTCATATCCAAGATATACAGGAATTAATACAAATATTTTAAGATAATTCAATTCTAATACATAAGTGGTCAAAGAATATTAACATATAGTCAAAAGAACAGCAAATTAATCACAGTTATATGGGAGATTGCTCTACATCACTAATAACAAAATAAGTACATATCAAGACAACTCAGTTTCATTTCACACTAAAAAAATTAGAAAGGAAGGGTAACAAAAATTGGGAAGTCAGTATATGAAGGATATTAGAAAAACAGGCATGTTAATGTATAATGGATGGAGTTATAAATTGATCCCACCATTCTGCAAAACTATTTGTACTATGTCAAAAAATAAAGTTACTAAAGCTATTTTCATGACTTTTCACCTTAAGATCCAACCACTAGGCATATATTCTATAGCAGGGCATTAGAAAGCACTGTCTGATAGAGAGTTTGAAGTTTCCAATGACGGTCTGGGCAGCTAGATGGCACCAGACCTAGAATTAAGAAGACTAGAGTTCAAATCTTACCTCAGACATTTAGTAGCTATATGACCCTGGATAAGTTACTTAACCATGGTTGCCTCAGTTTCCTTATGAGCTAGAGAAGAAAACAGAAAACCATTTCAACATCTTTGCCAAGAAAACTCCAAATGGGATCACAAAGAGTCAGACATGACTGAAACAACTAAACAATGCCTGTCTACTCAAATCTCTGGGAGACATGAGGCTGCAACTATATCTGAAGTCTTTTTCTCTTTATTTCTCAGAGAGGGTAGGTGAGAGTTGAGGGGAAGGAACTGAAATGCCACAAGAAGTGGTGTGTTCAAGAGCTCTGAGAAGTAGGCAAGGATCTGAAAACCATCTGCTACTGTATAACAAACAAGAGAAATCACAGCTGTGACAAACAATATATAGAGGCAAGAAGGCTGTCATCACCCCACCTCCCAACCCAGAAGCTACCACCTCCATGCCCAAGCTTCAACCTTGTGCCAGTTGGAGATTATGTGATTTTCAGTTTCTCCATGACATCACCCAGAAAGAGAAGAACACCTAGAGCTGATTACCACTAATGTTATTCCTACCACTATGACTGATACTAATAATCAGGGATGAATGAGATACAGGGCCAGTTGGAACCAGACTGAGACAGGATTCTTCTGTCTTGTCTATTTTTATCTCTTCTTCTTCTCCCTGTCCTTTCTCCCTCCTGGGGCAAGGGTATAGCCATTCCAAAGTTAATCTCTTTTTCTTTAAAACATAATTTTTACCTAGTCTCACCTAGTCTCTAAAAGTCTGTTTTAAGAAAAATAGTTTTAAGAAAAACCAAAGCATTATTGGTTCGTATATATTTAATTTGCTCAAGGGGAGTTGAGAAAGAGTTTATGATTATAGACAAAGAAATAAAGAAACAAAGAAAGAGAGAAGGAAACTAAATCAACAAGGCTTTCCTTGAGAGGGTTCAAAATGAACAAGAGATTTTGATAAATTACTCTTCAAAAGCAAAGGAAAAGATTAAGTCACATGAATGCAGACCATCATGGATTCCCTTGTGTACAAAGGAGGAATCAGTGTTAAGGAAAGGAGGCTTGGTTAGTAGAAACTTCCTCCCATAGTTTCTCAGAAAGTGGCCTTGGGCAACTTTCCTATTCTTCCAGTTCAGAGGGAAGGAGTAACTAGTTCTCTTCAGCCAAACATCGCCAGTCCCTAGCAACTGTTACTCCTCAAGGAGGTCAAAGATAGAAAGAACTACCCCCATACACATCAAAATAATTATAGTGGTTCTTTTTGTGATATCAAAGAACTGGAAACAAAATAAGTGCCCATTAGATGAGGAATGACTATATTATTCATGGGATATGATTGTAACAGAATATTATACCTCTGTAAGAATTGATGAATATGAAGAATATTAAAAAGACTGAAATTTATAGGAATTGATTCTAAATGCAGTGAGAACTAGAAAAATAGTATACACAATGTCTAAAAGTAATGTAGATAAAAAGAACAACCATTTTTTTTTAAAACCCTGAATGCTACACAATTTTAATGCTTGGACTCAAAGATGAGAAAATATCCATCCCTCCTTTCTTTACAGAGCTCAAGGACTATGAGGGCAGAATACAGAATATTTTGTCAGACCTAGTTAATGCATTGGTTAATTTTGGTGAATTGCTTTTTCTCTCTCTCTTATTTTTTATTACATGGAGGGGAGAGAAAGGGGATATCTTGAAATGATGCACTGTAAAAGTTGTCCAATTTTTTAAAATAAAAATATAAAATAGAGGCATCATTAACTTAAAATTTTAAAGATTTTAATTCATTCAGTTGGTTAGTTAGAGAGACTGAGGCAACATATGCAAATACAAACAGAAATAAATTTTGAAAGACAGAAACTTAAGAAAGGAAAATAGATCATAGAGGAGTCAGAGTCAGTTGTGCTATGAGAGATAACTAGAGCATAGGCAAAAAAAGCACTTGATTTAGAGTCCAACTTCAAATATCAGCTTCTCTAGACTAATCCTAACCCTGTGTAATTCTCACAGAAAGTTGGATATAGTTATCTACCTTATCTATATTATTGGGTTGATGTGAGGAAAAACTTTATAAAACTTAAAATACTGTGTAAATTCCTCTTTTTCATTCCCCCTCAGTGCCTTGGTTACTAGGCACTAAATAAATGTTGGGTAAATTTGAGTGCTATGATAGGCATTGGATAAACATAGATTTAGAGCAGGAAGTTCCCAAGATCATCTAGTATTATCCCTAATTTTATAACTGAAGAAATGAGGCACAAGGAAGTTAACTGAATTGGTTATGGTCAAACTAGTACTAATTATGTGAAGCAGGATTTGGTGTTGGGCCTCTGATTCTAAAAGCTGAACACTCTAGTTCAGCCATTGCCTGGAATTCACATGTTGCTGAATGGACCAAGAGAAAGTCATACAACTATGTTGACTGGATAAAAATATATTTTATCTAACCTCAATATTTGCCCCATGGCAATAAGGCAATCTCTCCGTAGTTGATTCCCCACCCTCTCTTTTCTCCTTTTCTCTTTCTCTCCACCTTCTCCTCCACTCACTCAGCTGCAGAGCTCGCTCTTCTCCCCTACTCTTTATCTCAAAATTCTATGACATCATCTTCCCTAATTCTTTCTCCTTTTCTAGTCTCCGTTAATGCAGTCCTTCTCCTTGCTAAGGTCAGCTCCTTTGGATATGCCTTTGATCCGGTATTTTTTCTTTCCCTCCCACCTTCTCCAGCAGATCTGTTTGTCTCTGTCTCTCTCTCTGCCTCTTTTTCTCTCCATCTCTCAACATATACATACCCACACATACCACACACACAAACACACACATACACACACACTCACCTGTTTATTTATCATTTTTATGCCAATGCCTCACAGATGATTTTGACTATTTAAATCTTTGCCTGTTTTGGGCCATTTTGAAATAATTTGAGTTCATCAGAAAAAAATGATCTATTCTTTCTTTCATTGTGCAGTATGTAGTAAGAGAATATAACTCATGCAGTCTTAATCCATTTACATCATCATTTGCATTGGACTTTTTAAATCAAATCAATTTGATAATGATTGATATGTTAGTGATTTGATTAATCCAGAGGGTTTAATTCATTAACATCAGCATTTCTATTTTATCAAAAATTGGTTTCAAGGAGTTAGTTAATGTCCTTTACTGACTGCAGCATTTTTTAAAGCCAGGAAATAGAATTTTGCCATTCATTTTATGAATTCCAAACCCAAAAAGGATGATGTAAGATTGACAATTTAGTTTTAGCTTTTTAAAAAAGCATATTCTCCCATGAATGGACAAGATCATATTTCTTTAATAAGGTATGTGTTTTCTCCCTGTTACAGACATAATGCTTTTCCCATCCTTCAATGCACTCCCCAGTATTATAATTAAATTTCCACAAAATGTATTTTTTGTGGTGGCACCAAGCCCAGAGGCGGGAAGACTTCATCTTCCTGAGTTCAAATCTGCCCTCAAATACTTATTAGCTGTGTGTCCCTAGGAAGGTCACTTAAGCCCATTTGTCTAGTTTCATCTTCTGTAAAATGAGTTGCAGAATGAAATGGCAAACTACTCCAGTATCTATGGCAAAAACAACAACAACAAGAACCCTCATATGGGGTTGCAAGAAATCATACACAACTGAAATGACTCAACAACATTAATAATGCAAGAATAGAGTCATACAAAAAACAGAAAATGATAACTGTTAGAGGGCATGTCAAAAAACTGGAATGCTAATACACTATTGGTGAAGTTGTGATCTGATAACTATTTTGGAGAGCAATTGGGAACCATGCCGAAAGGGTCACAGAACATTTTGACCAATCAATACCATTAGAGGGTAAATGATCTTCTTGTACAAAAATATTTATAGCAGCTCTTTTTGTGGTGACTAAGAACTAGAAACTAAGTGGATGTCCATTAGTTGGGAAATAGTTGAAAAAGTTGTGGTGTATGAGTGTAATGGAATAGTATTATATCATAAGAAATGAAGAATAAGAGTCACACAAAAATAAAAAGACGTATAAAATGATTCAATGTGAAGTGAGCAGAACCAGGAGAACACTGTACACAGCAATAGTAATAATGTATGATGACCAACTGTGAATGAATTAACTATTATTAACAACCCAAAGATCCAAGAAAACTCCAAGGGACTCATGATGAAAAAGACTATCTACTACTATAGAAGGAACTGAAGGAATCTGAATGAAGACATACCACTCTTTACTTTATTTTCTTCATGAATTTTTATCTAGTATAAGCAACATGTGCATTCTTTCACATGATGATCATGGAAATATATATTATATTATAACACCATATACAACCTATATTACCCACTATTTGGGGGAGGGGGAAGAGAAGAGGGAGAGAACACGAATCAGAAATGTCAGAAAATAATAATTAAAAATTGTATTGACATGCAACTGAAAAAAATTTTAATTTTAAAAAGATAGGATCATGGCCATTTAGAATGAGGAAACTGTATAGCAAAAGTACATAGACTAATGGCCAATGAAAGGACCCAAGATTCCAGGCAGAATGGGGAGATTTCTGAGGAAAATGAATAAGTATATTTGTGATTATTAGAAAAAATTACCTGTAGACATTAGAAACCAGATTAAGAATTTTAGAAAGTTAAAGCTGGCTGGGATACATTTCAGCCTGAACCAAAATAGGAGGTGAGAATTAATTGTAGAATATGATTATTTGAATGGTCAAAAGCTTTTAAAAATTAAAAACTCAGTAGAGCAGGCATAGAAATAAAGCAGGATTAAAAATTGAGCAAAATCTTCTCTAATTTTCTTGAGTCAGGAAGAGACCAGACTTTGGTAAATAGACTAAAGTATTCAGGGTATGTGTTCCTTAGTTAGATCTTAACCTACATACATATTTAGGACAGAAAGAGGAAATGGACCTGTGATTTCACTGGAAAAGGGAACTTCTAGATGAGGAAATGCAGATAAACACCTTTTCTGAAATGTGGAGTCTTAGAGAGTTGCCTGGAACAATTAGAGGTTAAGTGACTTGTCACATAGCCAGTATGTGTAAGAAGCAGGTCTTGAAGTCTTCCTGGCTTTGAAGCTACCTCTAAACATTTTACCATGCTATTTCTCATAGTCTTTGTTTTCTGTATTTGTATCAGGTATATAATTGTGGATAGAGTGCTGAATCTGAAGACTTCTCTTCCTGATTATAAATCTGGCTTCAGACACTTACTAGTTGTGTGACCCTGGGCAAATCACTTAATCCTGTTTGCCTCAGTTCTTCATCTGTGAAATGAGCTGGAGAAGGAAATGGCAAATCACTTCCAGTATATTTGCCAAGAAAACCCCAAATGGAGTTATGAAGAGTCAGACACAACTGAAACAAGTGAACAACAATATAGTTTGAATCCTGAGAAACCATGACACTATCAGTATGGCTCAATCAAGTCAACAGGATTGAAAATTAGTTGATAAAAATACTTTCTTTCTAAGAAAGGTTCCGAGAGGGCTCCTTAAACATTTTTGTGTCATGGAGCCCTTTAGCGTTCCAATGATACTTATGGATCTCTTCTCAGAACAATGTTTTTCAATTCCCAAAATATAATATGTAGGACCACAAAGGAAACTAATTACATTGAAATTAAGTTATCAAAATATTTTTTTTAATTTCAAGGACCCATGGTCAAGAGACCACTTTAAAGCCATCATCCCCAGAAAGGAGTTCTTGAATTCTCAGATGGTTGCAGCAGAACTGGGAACAGAGACTTAAACTGGGTATTTTATCACATCACTTCTCCTTAAAAGAAATAGAGATTATCTAATGGTCAAATTAATGCCCTCTAAGAAGGACAGCATTTACTATTCTATCTTTCTTGTTACCCTTTTCTCTATTTCAGTGAAAAGCAACTAATAACAAAGAGAAAAAAAACAGTTATATCTGCTCCAAAATATGATCCTTTTCTTCCTTTAGCCAAAAATACATTACATTAAAAGTAGCAGTTTTGACCTCCAAACCAGCAGTATGAGATGCATTTTCCCCATCCTATTCCACAATTTTATCAAAAGTTATAGTATGAACATAATTAAATTTGGAAGGAAATAAAGATCAGGTATCCTTCCACAAATAAGGAAAATAGGATCCAGAAAGGCTAAATGAATTTCCCAAGGTAACACAGTTATTCTCTCCCAAAAGTCCTATTTTGGTGCCTCATCATGGCATAACAGTGACACTGGGCTTTCTGACCCTATGCCAGTGGCACACAAGCTCTGGCAGGCTTTTCTATGCTGGAAAGATTGAGAGTGACAAAACTGTGTCTGCCAGCTACAGACAAGCCTAGCTGAGTCTGGTAGACTAAATGGCAAAGTATTTGGACTTAATCATGAGGTCTTTGTCTAATAATCAATAAGTAGACAAAATATCTACCCAAAGAGGAACTAAATCATATTAGTTATTGTATTTACTAATAAAATTAATGGAAATTATAAAATAAATAGCATTATAAATATAAATTTGTAAAAATGGGTAAATACAATCAAATACTTATTAGTATTTATTAAACGCTCGATATATACTAAATACTCTGCTCAGGGCTAAGGATTCAAGTACCAAGAATAAAACGGTGCCTACCCACAATATTCTCTTTATAAATGAAACTTGAATACAGAAAGAAACAGAAGACATCACCAAGGAGAAATGTGACCAGAAAAATAAGTGGGTCAACTCATGTAATAAGACAAAGGATAGCAGATGGACAGTCCAAGTACTTCATAAGTCCCCCTTTATTATTAAAACTTAGAAACGTGTCTTCCCACACATACACATATACCTTTCCAAGAACATCAGGTAAATCCCCTATGGAGGATTTATGGGAAGATTTGGACAAGACTAATATCAGATGAGAAGGTACAGATGACTTGTGATCTACACCGTTCCAGAGGGATGTGATTATATTGTTGAGATGACAGATATCATGATCTCGGTTAGTAGCAAAGGTTGGGCTAACAGGCAGAGCTCCTGGTTCTTAAGGCTCTTGCCTCTCTCCTAGGCTTTCTTCCTTTATCTGTAGAAAAGGAATTTATTTTCGTTTACTTCTGCAAAAAATTATGTGGTTGAATTAATGTTTGGATAGTGTACCAGGATCTTACAAGAAGATCTACATAAATGCAGAGAAATGGTTGTGCTTCCATTAGAAGGAATATAATAGAGTTCTACACTGTAAACAGATTCCTATACTTCACTCTCTAAATAGACTGTTGCTGTCATGCCTGTAATTCCTGTGTAATTAAATTGAAATTAAATGTCAATTTACTTTGAATTACAGAGCAATTCTATGTATACATGCCATGCAATCTGCATTTTGTAGAAGATGACAATACAAAAGTATCTGGACAGTTCCTCTGTAATTACATAGCAATCTGATTAAGATCAGCTTGACAAAATACCTGCCAAAATGTGAGGAAGAGAAAACCCTAGGGAGTGGGAAGGGTCTGCAAAGGTTAGGGAGAGGAGAGGTAGAAAGGACAGTGCATGATTGTTTGTGGGTATAAACCCAGCCAACCTCACCATTAATCCACACAATTCAAACTGCAGAATCAATTTTACAGGCCATGGAGATGATCCCTTAAAAGAAACTTTAATTATGAAATATATTAATCGACATTGCTTTCTTGTCATTTTCTTTCTAGTCCATTGGGTATAATCAGTTTGGCAAGCATGAGATGTTAGATCACCAGAACACATGTAATAACAAATTTGAAGATAATACGGTATAAGCATTAGCCAAGAACTTTATTTTCTCAAGTATTCAAAATGAACTCTGTTAACCTAGGAATAATATCCTAAGGCCCTGCCTCATGAAGGCTAGTCAAGTTTTTTCCTTTAAAGGTTTAATCAACTCAAGGAACTAAAGGTTTGGGTCATTAATATAGATTTCTGGTGGCCTGGATATTTTTTTTTAAAACCAGACATAAGGAATTAAGAGGTCTTCCCTACAGAAGATCTGTCTCTGCCAACTCAATCAATACTGTATTTTTGCTGAATATCCTTTCCCTGCTCTTAATATCATTCCCTTGTTATGGTTAAGTAAACCTTTTAACTGCCAGATGTTCTGCAAATATCTCAGTTTGTTTTCATCTTGACCTTGAGTGACTACACCATCCTGAGTCAGATCTGAACTAATATAAATTCCATCTACTCGGGGAAAGAGCCTGGAGTTACTTTATATTTCAAAATAGTATTGATGAGAAAAAAACCTTTTTTAAACTAATCTTGCTACAGAACATGGATGTCAGTAGGATAAGCCTGGCAGGCAAGAGAAGCCAATAGAAAGAAGAAAAAGCGCTTATTTGGAACCAAAAGATATGGATTTCACTACTCACTCTACTATTTAATGCCACATGACCTTGAGCAGAGCATTTTGCTTTTTGAGTCTCTGTTTCCTTAAATATAAAATAATTATTTTAGTGTCACTATGACACTATGACTAAAGTCACTATGACTTTACACTATCATATTAGCAAAAATGGTTAAGGAAAGGATTGTTGGATAAGACTATGAACTGTTCAGCACACAAGTTCACTTCTTGTGAAGTCATGACTCATTCTGGAAAACAATTTCGAACTATATAAGATGAAAACATTATTAAAATGTCAAAGTCTTAAGATTCTAAAAGTCCTAGGAGGAATGGAATAGGCCACTGTTCTGAAAGCCAATAAATCAACCAAAATAGGGAAGAATAACCAACTATAGAAGAGAGAGAATATGTGCCTGAGAACCAAAAAGGACCAACAAGCATAAAATACTACTTCGGAGTCAGCGTTCTAAGTAGTTTTTGTGGCTCTAGGATTGGATGATTCTAACATAAAAGAACCAACAAAGAGATTTCCTGATCAATGGCTTAGTCCATAGAAATACCAAAATGATTTCTAGAGATACACAAAAAAGTGCCTTCAAAACCAAAAACAGAGTCGCATTTCAACTTCTTTGAGATTTTCAAATATTCCCTCTGAAGAAAGTCTACCTGTGTTGCAGGAATCCTTAAGGAATGCTCTCTCTCTCTTCCTTCCTAGCTCTCCACCTGCCTCTGAAGAACCAGATATATTGCTCTCTACTCTCTTATTTTTCCTTAAATTAAAACTTAATGCAAATCTCCAAGCTAGACCTGCTGCTGTGGAGATGGCATTGAGCCAGCTATATGTTTGCCTGCTGGCCAAGGACATAGGCAATGTGAAAAGAATTTTGATATATCTATCTGACTGAGTATTTTTTAAGGTTATTGAGTTTGCTGTATTCATTTTTTTACCATATGAATGCTTGAAAATTATATATGGAGAAGTCAACAGCTTCCTCCATCAAAAAAAGAGTTCCATTGAAATAATGCAAAAATTCCAAATTTCTTTAAGAAAATTATAAATATTTGCTATTCTAGAAGAGACCCATAAGGATAAATATGCAAACTTCTGTGCTTTTTTGTGCTTACTCCAAATAACAAATATTGTAGCTTTAACAATTTTCAACACCTAATTATTGTTAAGAACCTGATCCAACTACCTGGTTGTAATTCTAAAATTCATTTTGGTTCTGCTATAAGAAACTCCAGTATGGCATATTCAGAGTTTGACTTTGCAACTAAAATTCTAACACCAAAAGGCCATATCCACTCAGGGGTGATGTAGTCAGAAGGGAGAATCTCAAAATGAGTTGAAATTGTCAAGGGATGCCAAGGACAATGAAAGGGTGAATTCTTTTAGCTTTAGGAAGAGAAAGAGGAAGATCAAAGAAGGGCTCCAAAGGACCACTGCTTAGGGTGACTGGTATGATAACTGACAACAGAGGGAAAACAGAATGCTCCCATCTTGGTTGACTTCTGGTTTTTGCTCCCAAAGAGAAGGATCTTCACATTGGAAAATACAGAGGGGGAAATAACTGATAGACATTGGTCCTGTGATTTCATTGGTATAAGTAACTTCCCATAACTTGTTTAATGTTTGAATCTTCATGACCCTATTTGGGATTTCCCAGGCAAAGATAGTGGAGTGGTTTGCCATTTCCCTCACCAGCTCATTTTAAAAATGAAAAATCTGAAGCAATCGGTCTCACACAAATGGTAAGTATCTAAGGCCAGATTTGAATTCATATCTTCCTAACTCCAGGCCCAGCTCTCTATCCACTGAGCCACCTAATTGCAAATCAGAACGTTCCATGCAACTTATGGTCTTAAAAGAGAGAACAGAAATTAAATGACTTGGTGAGGATCACATGGACAGTTGGTATCAGAGGGAGAATTGGAGCTCAGGCCTTCCTGGCTTTGAGCCTAGTTTGCTACCCATTGTGCTATGCTGCCTCTCAAAACAATTAATGCCCAAAATAAGTAAGGGGATAATGAGAGAGAACCTAGTTGCCCCTAATACAACAAACACACTTGCCTCAGATGAACTCTATCCTCATATCCATTATAGTTATGACTGGTGAGATATAGATATTGACAGTGACAAATGAAAGATCCTGGAAAATGAAAAAGGTACCCCAGGATTGTTATGGGCAATTATTGTCCTTATTTCCAGAAAAGGGAAGAAAATACATTCTGTAGGCCATAGTCCTTGAGCCTTACTTCAATTCCTAAGAATATTTTAGAACATATCAATAGAGATTAGAAAACATGTAGAAAAGAAATTGACAATCATAAGAACCAGAATTGCATTACCAAGAATGGTTCATTCCAAACTAACCTTATTTTTTCTTTTACGGGTTATTGAACTAATAGAGCAGAGAAATACTAGTCAATCATAACATTCAATAAAGTATTTCGTGCTATTCTTGTGGGAAAAGATGGAAAAAATGTTTGTAGACAACAAGCAACAGGACTCAAGCAGTAGTTGTCATCATTATCATTTTTGAGTACCCCAGAGTGTGTCTTGACTTGTGATGATTTACAAGTTTATGGATGTCTTAATTAAAGGCATACATGGCAAGCTTCTCAAATTTGCTTTGTTGACACAAAGCTGGAAGGAATCATTCACAATAGCACACTGATCAGCAGAATTGGAATCTGCTAACAAAATTCTGATGGTCCAGAACATTGAGCTAAATCTAATAAGTTGAAATTTTATAATAATGTAAGTATAGTATTTCATTTGTGTTCGAAAAGTGAACTTCACAAGAATAGGATGGATGATGTATGTCTAGAGAACAATCTGTCTGAAAAAGATCTTGGGTGCTGAATGACCGACAAGCTCAGTATAGGACATATGGATATGATATGATATCCAAAACAGTAACAATAAGACATTGTCCTTCAGGGAGAAGCTTAGCTTCCAGGTATAAAGAAATAATGGTCCCTCATTATTCAGGCCCAAACAGATGGCATCTGAAGTATCATTTTTAGCTCTGGGCACCAGAAAGCATCCAGAGAAAGACAACTAAGATGGTACAAGGCCTTGAGTATGTGTTACATGAAGATCAATTAAAGGAGGAGGGTGGTTTAACCAGGAAAAGAGAAGATTGATGGAGAACATATAACTATGTTCAAGTATTTTAAGAGCTAACACAGAGAAGAGAGATTGTACTTATTCTCAGTTGCCCAAAAAGGGAAGAAACAGGAAATAATAGATGAAAATTACAAAGAGGCAGATTTAGTCTTGATGTCAGGGAAAACTTCCTAATAATTAGAGCTATCTAAAATTGGAATGGACTGTAGAGATCTCCAAATAGAGACTGGAGTGACCACTTGGGCATTACTCTATGTTAGACTAGATGGCCACTGAGATCTCTTTCAACACCTGTGAATATATGTCGATAACATCAAGAAGCTATACATTTTCATATTTGATTTCCTTATTGTTTAATTATTAATTTAATTCAATAATTGTTAATTTAAATTAACCTTCTTAATGTGTTTGACAACCATTCCTTCTTTCCCCAGATTACAAATCTCTTAAGGATAAAAGTTGACTTCTATTGATTGGGTATCCCTTCACCATTCCAAGGGTAGCACTCTGACATAGTGATCAGTCATCATTTATAGCCATCAAATCATAGAACCTCAGTAGGTGTTTAAAATTAATTGGTAAGCAGTCAGTCCCATGCAAGAGAAGAAACTGGCACAGTTTCAGATCACCTCTGCTATAGGCCTGGGAGGGTCAGTTACTACCCACATACCAAGTGATCGAAAGGAATGTGTTTACCACTAGAAGCTGGACTCATCAGGATGAGAGTAGGAATGGATTAGTGAAAATGCTTTATAGAAACCACTTTTAGGAGAGAGACAAGTAAAAGATGTCAATGTTATTGGCAAAGTCTGTTCCTTGATAACAAGAAATTTGGAACCTAAGATACAGAATATTGTTAAACCTGAACCCATTGGCACTACAAGGCTAATAGGAATTCCAATCTATCTTCTATAGCCAGTTTCCTACAGATTCTTATAAAACTAGTTTACTCAGACTTGAAAGAAAAAGAAAAGAGATGGTTTAAAAAGACATGGCCTGGGGCAGCTGGGTAGCTCAGTGGATTGAGAGCCAGGCCTAGAGACTGGAGGTCCTAGGTTCAAATCCGGCCTCAGACACTTCCCAGCTGTGTGACCCTGGGCAAGTCACTTGACCCCCATTGCCTACCCTTACCACTCTTCCACCTATAAGTCAATACACAGAAGT
>NC_058130.1:273512736-273550169 GCF_016433145.1 Gracilinanus agilis | reverse complement strand
TGGGTTTGTACCCCAAAGAGATCATAGATAAACAGACTTGTACGAAAATATTTATAGCTGCGCTTTTTGTAGTGGCAAAAAACTGGAAAATGAGGGTATGTCCTTCAATTGGGGAATGGCTGAACAAATTGTGGTACATGCGGGTGATGGAATACTATTGTGCTAAAAGGAATAATAAACTGGAGGAATTCCATGCAAATTGGAGAGACCTCCAGGAAGTGATGCAGAGCGAAAGGAGCAGAGCCAGAAGAACATTGTACACAGAGACTGATATACTATGGTAAAATCAAATGTAATGGGCTCCTGCACCAGCAGCACTGCAATGACACAAGACAGCTCTGAGGGATTTATGGTAAAGATGCTACCCACATTCAGAGGAAGGACTGCAGGAGAGGAAACATATAAGATAAACAATTGCTTGAATGCATGGACTGAGGCAGACATGAATGGGAAATAGACCCTGAACAAGGACACTTGTTACAACCAGTGGAAATGTGCGTTGGCCATGGGTGGGGGGAGAGTGGGGGGTGAAGGGGAAAGTAGGGGCATAAAGTATGTAAACAGATTAAAAATGAATATTAATAAATGTCTAATTTTAAAAAATAAATAAAATAAAATAAAATAAAAATAAAAAGACATGGCCAAACACTTGAAGAATAAAATGCCTACTGAAGAATTCATCACTATGGAGCTAGTAAACAGTAATTACATAACTATGAAATTTGTTCAGAAGATCCCTCATAAAGAGTATGTCATCATATTGGGATAATTTATAGGAAAAGCCTTCTATGGTAAGCATGCCAATGACTCTCTGAAGAAAAGGTTAGGATTTTTAGTTTGGAAAATATAAAAATAAAGGCCTATGATTTTATTGGGATAGGTAGCCCCTGGTTAGGGAAATCCCACAAACAGTGGAGATCAACACCTTCTTGGTAACTTTTAGTCCTAGAGAATTAGTTGTCTTGACCAAGATAATAAAGCTGCTCCGTGCCAGGGAAAAGTCAGGACTCAGGTGGTCCTGACTCAGCCATCTACCTTCTACCCACTACACTACAGCCTCTCACTTACAAAATGAGAACAATGAAAACATTTTCTTTTTGATATTGAAAATTCCATTCACAGAAGATAACATAGTATACAGATGGCAGGACCTGTTGTTAAGAAATATGAATCCTCTTCTTGGTTTGGGCAGTAACGTGAGATGTGACTTGCATGTGAATCAGTCAGATTTTTCCAGAGTAGTGAAATATTCCCTGACAATTAGAACAGGAAGCCATTGAATTTGTACTATAGACAGCAAGATGGCTCAGGGGAAAAAACACTGGACCTGGAGTCAGGAATCTCTGAGTTCAACACCAACCTCAGATTCTGACAAGCTATGTGATTCTGGGAAAGTCACTTATCTTCTTTCTGCCTCAGTCTCCTCATCTATAAAAATGAGGATATTAATTGTACTCATAGTGGTTATGAGGATAAAATGAGATATTTGTAAAGTGTTTGCAAACCTTAAATACTGGCTAAATGCTAGCAATTCTTATTAGATAAGTTATGGTCAAACAGGGAAACTACCAGTTCCAAAAGCAGTCCATTTCACTTATGAGGACATCTGGGAAATTTTCCTTACATCAAACCCTGAATTGACTAATTGCCATGTACCCATTGATCCTAGCCCTTCTTTGGATGTCTAAGGGGAACAAGTCTAATCTCTCTTCCAGAAACCTTTCCCAATATCCATTAATTTTAGTATCTTCCCTTATTGATTATTTTTTAAATTTATCATATATATATTGTTTGTGCAGTTGTTTGAGTGTGGTGCCCTCAATTAGATTATGAGCTCTTGAGTTCAGAGATTGCCTTTTACTTCTCTTTGTGTCTTTAGCACTTAGCACAATGCCTGGCATGTAGTAGGCACTTGATAAATCTTTACTGACTGTTGGACTAACCAAATAATAGTATTTTCACAACTTGAAAACTGTTATGATATTTTCTCTATGTCTTAATTTCTCACCCCCCAATCTTTCAACCATACCTTCATTTGGCATGAACTTAAGGTCCTTAACTGGTTACCCTTCTCCAGACATAATGCAGTAATCAGTGTTCTTCCTAAAGTATGCTATTCAGAACTGAATGGGGTATCCAGATATGCTCTGTTGAGGGCAAAAAAGTAAGGGACTATCCTTTCCTTATTCCTGGAACCATGGCTTCGTAAGGAGCCTAAACCTCTTGGCTTCCATATTTTGAAAACCTGAAGAAAACTAGTGAAGTGCACACAAACTTGGGGTGAGGTAGGATTGAGGGGGAGCAGCTATTTCTAAAAAAGGGGACAAAAAGCACTGTATAGCAGAGCTTAAACAGTTCAGTTTTATCAATTTGAAAAGTTACTATCAAGTCATCAACTAGCAGATACCTAAATTTTGTGAAAAAAAAATAATAAAACACTGGCAAAACAGTACTAATCTCCTTTCTCGAAAGAGTGATGACCTAGCAAGAAACATGATAGATATTGACTTTAATAGGTCTTTGATTCAGTTCCATAAGATATACTCATTAGCAAGATGGGAAAACAATGTAGAGGACACTTTCTTATTTTTCCTCTGAAAACAAAAGTGTATATTTATTAAGCATGCATAATTAAAGTATGCATCGATCATATCAGTGACATCTTAACTCAAAGACAAGTATGCAAATCATCCTTCTCCAAAATGAGAATTGGCTCATTTGTGTAACTACTTTACATAAGGAATTAAGCCTTAATAACTTAGAAGAAGTCCTCACACACACCATATTTAGGCAGAAAGACAAACGAGAAATTAACAGGGCTAACCTTCATGAGACAGAAAGTACATAAACACACATTTGAAGATTGGGGACAAAAGCAGAAATCACAGCTTGCAGGGAAAATGTCTCAAATGGCAGGACAAAGAAAAATAGATACCATTCCCAGATCCTTAATGGACTGTCTCTGTTGGGGTTTCTTGGAGCCTCAATTTAGGCAAAAGATGAGGAAAAGCCAGAATCCTTACAAGCTTCTCAGTCTTGAGAAAAATAGAGGAAAGAAGAAAAGTTGAAAGAGGTAGGATGATAACATGCTTACTCCCAAAAGTCACTTCTAATATGTTATGCATAGCTAATCAAAGGATAATTATCAATATAAATGAGACTTAGTTTGTGAAAGAAGTATATCAAAACTATGCTTCCTAGAGGTCAGCTCCAGAACCAGATCTATATATTACAGAAAGAGTATGAATTTCCATAATATGGGTTCTTTGTCAGAAACTACATAGTCAGAGATCAAATCATATAAGAAACATGGAATATTAGAGAAGTGAATATAATATAAATTATAATTACCAAAAAAGTTAAATCAAATGTACTGGAAAATATAAATAGCAATTTTATTAAATAATGCTTCAGATTACCATATGGCAGAAGATAGGGAAGAATGATATTGGATTAGCTGAAGATTAAGAGAAGCAGGGTTAAGGATCAGACTTATTGGGGAGTAAACAGTCTGGCAGAAATTAGGTTTAGATCATCATCTTACATCATTCTGCATAACACATTCCAAATGGATATATGATCTTAATATTAAAGATGACATGACAAAAAATTAGGAGAGAAGCAAATCATATACCTCTCAAAGGTATAGGTAGATGTATTCTTAACCAAAAAAAGGATAGAAAAAAATTACAAATGATAAAATAGATAAATTTAATTACCGAAAAGTTTCTATACAGAAAAATTAATACACCTAGGATAAGAAGGGAAGCAGCAAAATGGGGAAAAAAACTTGCTATTAATTTTCTCTAGGGATTAAGTAGATAGGATATATAAATAATCACATATAATGTAAATAGACGGGGTGGATGGATGGATGGATGGATGGATAAATGGATAGATGGATGGATGTTGCTTGTCCTTCATTTCAGGGAGGATCAATGGCATCATGGGGATAATTTATTGACTTGCCCATGAATTGGGTTTAAGTGAGATAGAATTGCACAAAGTCATCAGCCTTACTCACTCTTCCAGAGTCATCAAAGTCCAGTGGACAAAAAACAAGACAATTGGCATTGTTTTATAATGCAGTGAATGACCGTGGCATCTTTGATGTCTGACCACACTCTAGGCACTTCACAGTGCCTTTATCAACCATGGTCATTAATTGGTGGTCATTAGAACAAACTGTTCCCATCTGCCCATTCCACTGGATAAAGTCTCCACATGCTTGAGGTAGAAATCCCTCATGGCTGATGGGTTTGAAACCATTTCAGTTATGCTTTGCCAGCCAAAATGGTTTTACAGGGGTGTAGCTGCTGTGCATGTGCTTCTTGGAGCCACTAAGAGTTGGATAACAGGTAGATATCAAAGGTGAATGAGTATATATGCGTGTGTATATATATGTCCATGTTTATATCTTTGTATTTTATTTTTCTTTATATATTTATATAAGTTTGTTCATATCCTTTGACCACTTATTTATGTTGAGGAATAGTTATTAATATGTATGTGTGTGCATTTCTATATTTCTACATGAATGTGTGATTATTAATATGTATCTATATAATTATTAATAATATACATACTATATACTATATATAATAACAATCTACACATATGGTTATTATTAACATACACACTAATGATTACATACACATACTAATAACCATTCTCCAACATATCAAGGTCAAGGAATAAGAACAAACAATTCTCAAAAAAAGAATCACAAAATACTAATAATCACATTAAAATGCTCCACATCACTAATAATAAAAGATATACAAATCTAAACAACCTTGGCATTTGACCTTTTACTCTGCAAATTGGCAAGGATGACAAAAAATGACAAGTTAATGTCAGAAACACGATCATTCTCCCATTCTCCCCTTCTTTGCTCAGTCTCTTAGGACTACTTGGTCCTCCTGGCCAAGGCTAACACTTCAGCCTCTTCCCTCAATCTTATCTTCTCTCATTTCATTAAACGTGATCATTCAACTGACTTTCCTTTCTCCCTAATTCATTCACTGAAAATATCAATCTTCTGCTTTAAAGTCTCCATCATATCAAAATAAAAAAATTTTCTTTATTTTTCTTGCTTTTTTTTTTTTTACAATTGACTAATATGAAAATATACTTTGTATGGAGATATATTTTACATATAATGGGTATTATATTGCTTGGCTTTTCAATGAGGGAGGGAGGGACTTGTTGGGAGTGGTGAAATTTTAAATTCAAAATTTTTAAATTAATTTAAAAATACATAAAAGGTATCCAACAAATAATGATAATAATTTGCACTAGCTCCTAACTGCCTAACAAATAAAGCTCAAATTTTTGCCTGACATTTCAGACCCACCATAAAGTCTTATCTCCCTATCTTTCTGGACTTATCTCCTAATACGTCCTCCCCTCATTCCATACTCCAGGAAAAATAAGTTACTCTTTTGTCTACAAACATGCCCTGTGTGCTCACCTTTCCTCTATTCACATTGTTCTTGATATCTGGAATGCTTCAAAACACAACTCCGTTATCAGTTCCTTCACAACACATTCCCTAACCATATGTGCTGACTTTTGACCTGTTGATTTCACATGGAATTTTCTCTTACAATTCTCTCATGTATTTATCATCTGATATTATGTATTAAAGCTGTGTTGATATTTTTTCTTAACTCAACTATAAAATCCTATAAAAAAGTCCTATTAAAAAAACTATAGGACAAAGATTGTCTTATCTAATTTTTATATCTCTACCATTATCTTCCAAAGTTATTAAGGTGCTTTATATATATTTGTTAAATTAATGAATAAATATGATAAGGTAAACAAACTACTTCTTATTCATATTGAATTTTAGTTTCAGAACACTTTTATATCCATTATCTCATTTGATCCTCAAACCGAACTGGGTAGTATGCAGAACAAAAATTATTGTGTCTATTTTGCAGATAAATAAAACAAAAGTTAACTAAATTTTAAAAGGTAAACTAATCAACTCAGGCTCAAAGCGCCACTTGAGAGGAGAATCAGATCAAGAATCCAAATCTTCTGTTTATTAATTCTGAAATTCTTAATAATGCTACCAAGATTCTCATAACTGAGGGGAAGGAGAACTATGCATTTGATTGTTAGCTACTTGAGAGCAGGGATTGTCTTTTGCACTCTTTTTGAAACCCCAGAACTTGGGACAGAACTGGATACAGAGTAGATATTTTTAAAATGTTTGATTGATTGATTGATCTCATTGGTCTGTAGAAGAACGATCAAACTCCTTTCCTATGAACTCAAAAACTCCTGAGTGCAACTGAATTAGATTAAAATATATTTGGGAAATTTTTTAATAAAATAAGTAAAACTATATTACAACAAAGATAGTGTTAATTTGTGGGATTTTAAGTCAAAATGTTGTTGTATAGATCTACTTCTATTTGATTTGTATTATTGGTTAGAGTTGCCTCTCTCAACCTAGACAGGAGTAAGAGAATGACACCTTGGAGAATGACTTAAGAAAACTATTAGGTTAACTGATTTGCCCAGGTCCCCTAGTTACTATGTATTAAAAGCCAAACTTGAATTTAGGTTTTTCTGATTCCAAGGCCAGATCTCTACTACACCATACTCTCTCTCATTCACATAATACAAAGAGAAAAAGCAGGAAAAAAGATCAATTCCTAAACTAGAAATTAATTTGTATTTTTTTCTGTTTCAAAGATAAGAAGGAAAGAATGATTTCTGCCATCTAGGCCAATGAAGAAAACAAATCTGAAATGCTGAGATAACAGATCCACTGAAGCAACAACTAAGTTTAATCACGAATAGAGAAAGATCCTCATAACATTTAGCAATACATTCCAAAAGTAGGGGTGTGGGGAGAAACTATGGGTGTGTCTGAGTAGATGATTTTCCCTATGTTTTTTAAAGAACATCTTATTTATGTTTGTTCTCACTATAAAGTGAATCCATTTGGCTTTGTGTGAGATTCCTTTCCTGTCTCTATATGAATCATGTTATATATTTAAGTCTATCAACTCCTTTTGTTTATAGAGGAAAAATGCTGTCATTTATACTTTTCCTTTCTCATCACACTTATGGAAACCAGAAAATATGTACTGGCATATGTTAATTAAAGCCACATAACAACTTCTGCCAGCTAATCCAACATTTCCATCAGTCTTTTTTCATGTTTATCTAATGTCCTTCCAAAAACAACAAGGTCATGTAGTTACCCCAATACTTACATTTAGTCTATGCCTCCAACTATTTTATTAGCCATTGAAAAAGCATACTATGAGATGTTAAGTACATTAAAGAACTGCAAAAGCAAGTTCCAGGTGAAGTCAAAAGGTCAAAAGTCAGCACAAATGATCAGGAGAGGGAAAAAGAAGATTTCCGGGAATATATTGTGAAGGAATTGGCACTGGAGATGGACTTGGAAAGCATTCCAGACATCAGATAGGAAAAGACTCCTGGTTAAGGTAGTGGAATGAAAGGCAAATGCCATAAACCCTAACAAATTCTCAAAAAGGTTCCAAAAAGATAAATTATGAAAAAGTCTTTTAAAAAAATAGAAAGCAAACTCTTCTCTTCAAAACTGCACACAAAGTTAGTCAGAGAAGATTGGTAAAGAATGAAAACAGGTAACCAAGGTGAGGTCAAGTAAATAGAGAAGCAGCAGTCAACTGAGGAAAGGTTGAATCAAAGGAAACCAGCCCAAACTGAAAGTGAAGGTGTGCAGAGGAAGGAAACCAGCCAGAGATTCTCCTACATTCAAATCTGAAATCATCCAGTGCTTTAAATAACTATGTCACAAGCTAGTGCCATTTCTAATAAGTGAGCACCTGGAACCATATTCCAGTTTTAGTTTGTCAAAACAGAAGTAGGGGAAAGAAACTGCTTCAGTAGGTTATGATGAAGAGAAAAAGGGCCAGGTCCTACAGTCCACAGCATAGTAGAAACCGCAGAAGAACACAAGGGCAACTCAGCAAATGGACACCAGCACTGTGAGGTGCTATGCAAGAGGCTTGCTATCAGAGAAATTTCCAGTGTCTTACAAGGGCATATTAGGGGAAAATGGGATACAGAGCCAACTCCTGCTTAAGTAGCAAGTGAAGAGAAGAAACTCCCTGAGTTCCCAATTGGTCCACTAGCAAACTAAGACAGAAGCTGTGGATTGAGATATGATGGGGCTCATCACTAACCACTCCAAATCCAGATTCAGAAATCTGGGCAATGGCATCCAGACTAACAAAGGAACAAGAGCAAACCCATACAAAGGTACTAAAAAGCAGACAAAAGAGAAAACAAAATCTTAATACAAGAATTAAAATCAAAATTTTTCATAGAGAGAAGACATCCAAGAAAATTAAGAAACACTTTAGAAAAAGAAAGCTCAATGAACTCAAAAGACAAAGTAACCTTCAATCGTTGCAAGAAAAGCCTCAGAGGGGGGAAATAGCTTTGCCAAAAGATCTACAATAGAACCTAGGAAAAATGAAGCGATTAAAAAATGAAATGAGATCAAGACTTATTTCCAAATTGTTGATAGTTGCATTGGTGTGGTAGTTTCCACTCCTATAGTTCTTCCTCTGAATGTGGGTAGCGTTCTTTACCATAAATCCCTCAGAATTGTCCTGGGTCATTGCATTGCTGCTAGTACAGAGGTCCATTACATTCGATTTTACCACAGTGTATTGGTCTCTGTGTACAATGTTCTTCTGGCTCTGCTCCTTTTGCTCTGCATCAAATCCTGGAGGTCTTTCCAGTTCACCTGGAATTTCTCTAGTTTTTTATTCCTTTGAGCACAATAGTATTCCATCACCAGCATATGCCACGATTTGTTCAACCATTCCCCAATTGAAGGGCATACCCTCATTCTCCAGTTTTTTGCCACCACAAAAAGTGTGGCTATAAATATTTTCAGTCTTTTTATCTATGATCTCTTTGGGGTACAAACCCAACAATGTTATGGCTGGATCAAAGGGCAGGCAGTCTTTTATAGCCCTTTGAGCATAATTCCAAATTGCCAGCCAGAATGCTTGGATCAGTTCACAACTCCACCAGCAGTGCATTAATGTCCCAGTTTTGCCATATCCCTTCCAGCATTCATTACTCTCCCCTTCTTTCATTTTAGCCAATCTGCTAGGTGTGAGGTGATACCTCAGAGTTGTTTTGATTTGCATTTCTCTAATTATTAGAGATTTAGAACACTTTCTCATGTGCTTGTTGATACTTTTGGTTTCTTTACCTGAAAATTGCCTATTCATGTCTCTTGCCCATTTATCAATTGGGAATGGCTTGATTTTTTAATACAATTGGTTTAACTCCTTTTATATTTGAGTAATTAGACCCCTGTCAGAGTTTTTGTTATAAAGTTTTTTTCCCCAATTTGTTGTTTCCCTTCTGATTTTGGCTACATTGTTTTTGTTTGTACAAAAACTTTTTAGTTTGATATAATCAAAATCATTTATTTTACATTTTGTAATTTTCTCTAACTCTTGCTTGGTTTTAGAAATCTTTCCTTTCCCAGAGATCTGATAGGTATACTATTCTGTGTTCACTTAACTTATTTATAGTTTCCCTCTTTATATTCAAGTCATTCACCCATTCTGAATTTATCTTGGTGTAGGGTGTGAGATATTGATCTAAACCTAATCTCTCCCATATTGTTTTCCAAATTTCCCAGCAGTTTTTGTCAAATAGTGGATTTTTGTCCCAAAAGTTGGGCTCTTTGGGTTTATCATACACTGTCTTGCTGATGTCACTTACCCCAAGTCTATTCCACTGATCCTCCCTTCTGTCTCTTAGCCAGTACCATATTGTTTTGATGACTGCTGCTTTATAGTATAGTTTGATATCTGGTACTGCTAGGCCCCTTTCCTTCACTTTTTTTTTTCATTATTTCCCTTGATATTCTTGATCTTTTGTTATTCTAGATGAACTTTTTTATAGTTTTTCCTAATTCAGTAAAAAAGTTTTTTGGTAGTTTGATAGGTATGGTGCTAAATAGGTAAATTAATTTGGGTAGAATTGTCATTTTTATTATGTTAGCTCGCCTACCCATGAGCAATCAATGTTTTTCCAATTGTTTAGATCTAGTTTTAATTGTTTGGAAAGTGTTTTGTAGTTGTTTTCATATAATTGCTGTTTGTTTTGGTAGATTCCTAAGTATTTTATATTGTCTAGGGTGATTTTAAATGGTGTTTCTCTTTCTACCTCTTGCTGCTGTGATGTGTTGGAAATATATAGAAATGCTGATGATTTATGTGCACTTATTTTGTATCCTGCAGCTTAGCTAAAGTTGTTGATTATTTCTACAAGTTTCTTAGTTGATTCTCTAGGATTTTTTTATGTAGACAATCAAATCATCTGCATAGAGTAATAGCTCACTCCTGATCTTAAATAAAATGAAGAAAACCATTGAAAAGAAACAAAATAACTTAGGATACTCCCTTAAAAATATAGAATGGATTTGACAGAATTTGGTGTCTCTATGAGGTAATAAGAAATATTAAACCCAAATCAAAACTCATACACAAAAATAAAAATGTAAGATATCTATTCTAAAAGCCAATGACCTGAGTTAAAACACAGGTCAAGAGATAATTTAAGAATCTCTAGACTCCTGGAAAGCCGGGGTCTTATATGTCTCTCTTAATTTTTGTTATATCTTAGATATCAAATTCTTATCAGATATCATTGATATAAAAATAAAAAATCTGAATAGACAATTTCTTGACATCCTAGTTATGATGATTTTTATTTATAAAAATAATTTTAATTTTATACAACTGAAATTCAATTTATTTTGCTTTTCTAATCTATCTCTAGTTTGGTTAAAAATTCTCCCTCTAGCCATTACTGTTAAAGATGCTTCCATATATTTTCTTCCATGTTTTTATATTTCTATTTGGAAGTTATTGTGCTATATGGTATAAGATGCTGAAAAACCCACTTTTTTGCCGAAATGCTTTTCCAGTTTTCCAAAAAGCCCTAGTCAAATATAGAATACTTCTCCAAACAATTTATATTCTCAGGTTGGGCAATTATTTTTAATGAATTTCTATTTTAACTGTCAAGTGCTGAAGCCATTCCTCAGTAATAGAAAAATGCCTTAAGTAACAACCAACATTACTATAACACTTTAAAGTTTAAAATAAACAAAGGCTAAGTTGGCTGACCATAAAGAGCATAAAAGAGAATAGTACAGAACCCAAAACATAATAGATACTTAATAAATGTTTTTTGATTGATCAACTAATTTATTTAAGGCTAGAAAGGTGGAATGGAACCAGGTTATGTAGGTCTTTAAATGCCAGGGAATGGAGATTGAACTTTATTCTAAAGGCCATGCATGGAAAGGCAATGGAATCCATTGAGTAAAGATGCTTTGTTAAATGTTTAGCTTTGGGAAAATCCCTTTGATATGAACCTGGAGAATAGTTGGGAGAAGGGAAAGATGAAGTAAAGAGACAAATTAATAAGACATGGCAATAATTCAGAGGTGATGAAGATTTGAACTAGTGTGATATCCATGTGACTAGGGAGAAGGGGTTCAAATGAAGGAAGTTAGTTTATAGAAGAGAAGACTCAATGGGGATATGATGTCTGCAGTCAAATATTTGAAAGGCTGTCATGATGAAGAGGTATTAAACTTGTGCTGCTTGATCCCATAAGGCAGAATGGTAGAAGCTGTGAAGAACTGAACTCAGGTCAAAATAAATTTTCCTTACCAGTTACAGTCAGCCAAAAAAGTACATTGAGGTGCCTTGTGAGATAATGGGTTCCCTCTCATTGGAGACAAAAAGCAAAATATTTTTAGCTGTAAAATAGGGATAATAACATTTTCAACTGTTGTTTTGATGTTAATATTAAATATTTTAATATCTTAATGTGTCTCTGATCTCACAGATGTTAACACTTCATCAATGGTGCAGTTTGCATTTGCACTGTCTCATCATCTTGGGACCCTTGGCTATGTTTTCCCCCCAAGTACTTTAGTAAGCATCCACTTAAAGTGTCTGATAGCTTCCTTTAGTCAAAACATTATGGGGTTGCTAATGTGATATCCTAACTGTTGAAAGGTAAGAGGTGAGCACAAGGGCAATCCCTTATTCTTGCTACATGATGGAATCATTTTATTTTCTAGTTGTATGTCTCTGATATCTTCTATGTTACTATTTATTGGGCATAGTTCTTCATTAATAATATGTGGAAATTACCTATTTCTTTGTATATATGTCCCCAGTAGCTATCACAATGTCTAGCACACAGTAGATGCTTAAAAAATACTTGTTCAATGACTAATTTATTGAAGCCAACTTACATCCATTATAACTTTATAACTGTTGTTTTTCTTATAGTTCACAATTTAAATTCCTTAGAAAATGTAGCATTCCATAATATAAAAGAAGATGGCATTGCACCCCAAAAAATCATTATCTAAAAGATGGTCCTTTTTTCATTTTTGTTTTTGTTTTATCTTTTTTGGGGGGAGAGAAGAGGGAAGCTAAAGATCATTAAAGGCACTGCACAATTTCTCAAATGCAATATGAACCATTCTCAATCATTTATTCATATCTGGTTTCAGTTCATTGTCCCTCTCCAGTATCTCTACAAAATAGAGATAGAGATAGAGACAGACAGACAGATAGATTAACATAGATATACTATTGAAACCTGCTCTATGAGTTACCCATACAACTACACTTCATAGTCTGGACAATGAATATTCTTTATCCATTTGTTTTTTTAATGATTCAATTAGATTAAACTTCTGTGTGGATATTATTTTGGAGACTCTAAAAAGTCCCAGGGCTTGATGAAGTTAGTGAAATGTCATCTCCAAACAAAAAGCATCTTAAAGACCTCACCATCTATAAGGAAACACTATTCTATTTAATTCTGAGTTGCATGTCAGTTGCAAGAACCTTTGGTAACATAAATCTGCCTATTTTGTGTCTTTTGAAATGAATAATCTAAGGTTCTTTGAACAAGATTGCACTTGTTATTATACCTTTAAAGGAAACTTGTATAATGCTGGCATTGTATTAGATATCTTTTAAGTCTAAATTTTGCTCTATCAAGCCAAGTCCTTTTTTATAGTCAACCAATGATAATAGTTTCCTCATATTTCAGTAAATTTTGTCACTGCAAATAGCTTTATCCATTGTACAATTCTTTTCTATGTATAAAGGCTTGTCTGTACCTTTCTTATACTTTAATCCAAGATGCTTTCAACACATGTAAAGCTTATTCTCTTAAAAATTTGATTAAAATGAGAAAATAAGATTTGTGGATTGATAATTATGTTTTCTTAAAGACCTTTTAGACTAGTAATAATATCTGGCATTATTCCAATTTAGTATAATTTCCTCTATCCAATATATTAAGAATTGCTCTCTTGATGCCCTCAGTATGGTCTGCAGCACAAACTTCCTTAGCATAGTATATATAGTAAGTATAATAAATCTGTCCTTCCTATAGTTGTTTTTTTTTTTGTAATGCTATTTCTATTTCCTCATAAAGCACATTAGGAACATTTATGATGTAGTCTAAACAGGGTGACTCCATTGCCACTGATGGAAAATATAGTTTATTATAGAAACCTTGGCAAGTATTCAATTTTTCATCTGTTTCTTGCCTATCTTCCAGTTTTATCTTAACTGCTCTCAGGATGATTTGACTTAATTAGGTCTTTTATTTGGCTTTATATAAACCTGTTTTCCCTCCACTATTTCTCACTACCTCATGAAGAAATCCTGCATATAATCTCCTATCCTCTTCCCCATAAGATGATACAAACTAGATTCTATTATAAGTCAATAGTCCATAGGTGCCAGATCTCTCTACTTAGTAAGGAGATCAAGTGTTTTCTGGATGAGGCCAATTCTAGGCTCTTTTGGCCCCCTCATTATAGTAATTTACATAAATCAATTAAATATTTTGTGGAATCCTCATATACACCATATGCCCTTGAGAAACAAGCCCGGATCTATGACCATTTCATTCTTTCCTTTCCATTATAGGTTGGAGCCTTTGATCTAGCCCAGGAGTTTACACCATGGGTATCCAGAAGTCCAAAAATCTGGGTTAGGCATTGCAACCAGCCTAGCAGTGAAGTCACAGGGTGCAAGGCCCAGCTATGTCTTTGAACTTTTTTTTTTAAACCCTTGTACTTCGGTGTATTGTCTCATAGGTGGAAGAGTGGTAAGGGTGGGCAATGGGGGTCAAGTGACTTGCCCAGGGTCACACAGCTGGGAAGTGTCTGAGGCCGGGTTTGAACCTAGGACCTCCTGTCTCTAGGCCTGACTCTCACTCCACTGAGCAACCCAGCTGCTCCCTGTCTTTGAACTTTAATTTGGTAATGTACTTTGTAAGAACTGGGCTAAGCTGTAGGCCTAATCTCACTCCCCTCCCTAAAGACCAAAGGAATTATACCTCTATGGTGTGGGGGGAAATGTTTCTACATTTGGCCTTATTTTATCTTTCAAGTAAATAAATTCTCTTAACAAATGAGGTAGATGGTACAGATATCTGTTCTTTATAATTTTCCATTTTTCAACTTTATTAGTTTCAATAGATCATATTGTAGTTGTTTTAATCACATTTTATTTTCTTTTGATTTTCATTCTTTCTTCTAAGTTGATTTTGCTTTTATTCATTGCTTTAATAAGTCAATAGATCCACTGTTTACAAGTGGCTAATTCAAAGTGACTCCAAGAGGGGGGTCCATCAATTATCCAACAGTTGGGGAATTGCTGAACAAATTATGGTGTTGGAATATGATGGAATCCTATTACATTGTAAGAATTATGTATAAGATGATTTCAGAGAAACCTGGGAAGATTTAAATGAATTAATGAAAAGTGAAGTGAGCAGGATCAAAAGACTAATTAATAAATAACAGTCAAAAGACTTTGAAAGACATAGTACTATTCACACAGTGACCAACCATAGGACTCATGATGAAACACATTACTCACCTCCAGATATAGAGGGAATGAATTCACGAGTATAGATTAAGACTTTTTCAGGGAGAGGAAACTTATTTTGCTTGACTCTACATATTTGTAATAGGTTTTGTTTTTCTTGCTTTCTCAGTAAGGAGATGAAAAAAGAATTAGAAAGAAAAAATGTGGATCAGAAAATGAAATAAAATTGAATTTTAAGAAATAAAAGCAACTCCAACATTAGCATCCAATCATCTTCTTTCTAGTAAGGTACAATTATATGTTCAATACTTCTTCACACTTTTCTTGAAGAAAGCATTCATGATAAATAAGAATAAAGTTTCCATGTAGTCCATCAGCCTATTTCATTACTTAAACCTGAATTATATTCTTCAACAAAATTTTCATTGTCCTTATCTATTCTCAACTTTGTATTTTGATCGCCAAGTAAGCAAGTATATTTCATTTAATTTACAGAGTCTTATTGAGTTCTTCATATAATTTCTTTACCTTCTCATCTTCTCTAGGGAAAAAAAGCTTCAATTAGCATAATCATCTATAATATGAGATAAATGTGAGTGCTTTGTAAACAGTAAAGACTAGAGACATGTAAAGCATTTTACTAAAAACAAACATATAATTCAGAGCTGGAATGATCTTGAAGCATATTTAATCCAAACTATTCATTATTACACTTGGAGACAGCAAGGTTCAGAAAGGTCCTGTGATTCCAAACCCAATAGTCTTTTCACTTTACCACCTTCCTTCTCCCTTTGATCTGCTGTAGTACTTTGTATAGTCCTACCAATGCTACTGAGAGCTACTTCATAAATGCTTAAAGAGGAAGCAAAGGATATCAATTTTCCATGTAATATGGACATGGCTGAAGACATACACAGAATTTCTTTCTGTTACTCTTTCTATAGCTAGACAAGGATTCAAGATTTTTATGAATTTCATGCTTAATACACTCCTGACTTAGGAACTTGAGTTGGGCAAGAAAAGACTTGAGAATAGAGCCACAAGAGCCAAATCCTTTTGTGACCAGTAATATCTCCCCCTTGCATTTCCAAAAGCTATATTTGATCATTAAGATTATTGGCATTAGAATTAGCACTTCCAGTTAAGATGGAGGCAGAGTAAGGAGCAGCTACTCGATCTCTCCTAACCAAAGCATACAGGACTCCTCAAGGGGACATAAAAACGAATCCAGACGAATGAAGGGACCCCACAACAGGGTGCAGCATTGAAGGTATGTGAAATCGGGGCATTTCCATGCTATAAAGGGGTGAAACAGCTCTCACTAAAATGTGAGAGGAAGAAGCCCCTCCACCACCCCCATACCACGTACAGCCCAGAGGCCAATGTACAAGAGTGAAAGCAGGATTGGGGCACCCAGTAAGTCACTGGCAGCTCCAGGGCTTGTTCCTGAGAGCAGCAAGACTTAGGACCCCAAATGGCTAAAGAACACGCACAGACTTCCCTGAGCACTGGCGCGGGTGAAGACATTGCCCTAGGTGTGGACAAAGATCTTGAGCGTAGGCTAGGACCTCAAGTGGGGACCCTGTGCAGATGGGAATGCGGCTGTGGAAGTAGCCCCTGAGACTGCTGAAGTAGCCTCGGGCAGAGGGGCAGTCCAGGGACTAACAGGAGGCTCGACCCCGAGAACAAGGAGACCTGAGCCCTCAGGAGCCCAGAAAGCGCAGACAGACCCTGAGTGTGAAGACAAAGCTGAGAAGAGGTGGGGCTAACAATGGCAAGCCTAGAACCCCAGAAGAGAAAGATTATCAAGAAGAACTCTAGAACACTCGACAACTTTTACAAAGAGAAAATCCAGACAACAGAGGAGGACAAACAAGTAATCATATCCAAACTTTCCCAAAACAATGAAAACTGTTCACAAGCTATTGAAGAGTTCAAAACTGAGATGCTGAGGAAGATGGAAGAGATCTGGCAAGAAAATAACAGTTTAAAAGGCAGAATTTTGCAATTGGAAAGTGAGGCTCAGAAATCAAATGAACTGATAAGCAAATTGAACACCAAAAATGACCAGATTGAAAAGGAAAACCAGTCCCTAAAGACTAGAATTGAGCAATTAGAAGCCAATGATCACTCAAGACAACAAGAACAAAAAAAAAAAAAAACAAAGTCAAAAGACTGATAAAATAGAAGGAAACATGAAATATCTCAATGAGAAAGTGACAGACCAAGAAAAATGGTCTAGAAGAGACAATTTGAAAATCATTGGTCTTCCAGAAAAAGCAGAACTTATTAGAAACTTGGACTCCATACTTAAAGAAATTATTCAGCAAAATTGCCCTGAAGTTCTACAACAAGAGGGCAATATAGACATTGAAAGGATCAATAGATCACCCTCTACACTGGACCCAGAAAAGTCAACACCCAGGAATATAATAGCAAAATTCAAGAGCTTTCAAGTGAAAGAAAAAATGTTACAAGAAGCCAGAAAGA
Source organism: Gracilinanus agilis (assembly GCF_016433145.1). Lineage (NCBI taxonomy): Eukaryota > Metazoa > Chordata > Mammalia > Didelphimorphia > Didelphidae > Gracilinanus > Gracilinanus agilis. The sequence continues at coordinate 273,532,749 of NC_058130.1, read as the reverse complement.
GACAATTCAAATATCAAGGAGCATCAATAAGGATCACACAGGATCTGGCAGCCTCCACACTAAAAGACCGCAAGGCTTGGAATACGATATTCATAAAGGCAAGACAGGTGGGCCTTCAGCCACAGATCAGCTACCCATCGAAACTGACTATATACTTCTAGGAAAAAGTATGGGCATTCAACAAAATTGAAGATTTCCAAGTATTTGCACAAAAGAGACCAGGACTAAATGGAAAGTTTGATATCCAACCACAAAAATCAAGAGAAACATGAAAAGGTAAATAAGAAACAGAGGGGAAAGAAAGAAAAATCATAATTTTTAAAATTTGACTCTTTAAGGGCTTAAATAAGATCTAATTATCTGTATTCCTATGTGGAGAAATGCTATGTATAATTCTCTGTAGTGAACTCTATTCACTATTATAATATTCACTATTATAGCAATCAGAAGAATAATTCATAGGGAGAGGACAGAATATTAAATGGTCTAAGAAGACATGGGGGGTGGGAAAGAGGGGGGAATAGTAGGGGACACCAAGAGAAATTTGAGTGAATAAGAAAAAAAGGATATTCTATTACACACAAAGAGGGCATGGGAAGGGGAGGGGATAAATACTATTATAAGAAGGAGAGGAAGAGAGCATTAAGAGGTAATATTTAAACCTTACTCTCAGTGTAATCAACCCAGAAATAGAAGAGTAGCTATATTATCCATTGGGATAAAAAACTATATCTAACCCTACTGAGAAAGTCAGAAGGGATAAACCAAAGGGAGCAGGGGAGTGGGGAGGTCAAAAAAGGGAGGGGAGAAGAAGGGGAAGTGAATTCATTAGGCCTTTAAAAATAAAAAGAGGGGAATAACAAGGAAGGGGGGAGAAAGGCAAGTTAATCAAGGGAGGGGATAAGGGATGGAGCCTCAAAGCAAATCACTGGTTTAAAAGAAAATAGTGTAAAAAGGAGTGGGACTAGGGGAGGATACAAAAATGTCAGTGAATGCACAACTGATAATTGTAACTCTGAATGTGAATGGGATGAACTTGCTCATAAAACGGAAGCAAATAGCAGAGTGGATCAGAATCCTACCATATGTTGTCTATAAGAAACACATATGAGGCAGGTGGACATATACATGTTTAAGGTTAAGGGCTTGAGCAAAATCTTTTGGGCATCAAATGAGAAAAAGAAGGCAGGAGTGGCTATTATGATTTCTGACAAAGCCAAAGTAAAAATAGATATGATTGAAAAAGACAGGGTGGGTCATTACATCCTGATGAAAGGCAGTATAACAATGAGGAAATAACACTTCTCAATATATATGCACCAAGTGGTATAGCATCCAAATTCATAAAGAAGAAACTGGCAGAGCTGAAGAAGGAAATAGAGAATAAAACCATAATAGTGGGAGATCTAAATATTCCTCTGTCAGATCTAGATAAATCAAACCAAAAAATAAATAAGAAAAAGGTAAGAGAGATGAATGAAGTCCTAGAAAAATTAGATTTAATGGATATGTGGAGAAAAATAAATAGGGACAAAAAGGAATACACCTTCTTCTCAGTTGCACATGGTACATTCACAAAGATTGACCATGTAATGGGGCATAGAATCATTGCAAACAAATGCAAAAGAGCAGATATAATAAATGTAACCTTCTCAGATCATAATGCAATAAAAATAATAATTAGTAAAGGCACCTGGACAGGCAAATCAAAAACCAATTGGAAATTAAACAACATGATTCTCCAAAACCAAGAAATAAGAAATCATAGAAACAACATGATTCTCCAAAACCAAGAAATAAGAAATCATAGAAACCATCAACAATTTCATTGAAGAGAATGACAATGATGAGACATCCTACCAAACTCTGTGGGATGCAGCCAAGGCAGTACTCAGGGGGAAATTTATATCCTTGAGTGCATATATTAACAAATTAAGGAGGACAGAGATTAATGAATTGGGCATGCAACTCAAAAAATTAGAAAGTGAGCAAATTAAAAACCCCCAGATGAAAACTAAATTAGAAATACTAAAAATTAAGGGAGAAATTAATAAAATCGAAAGTAAAAGAACTATTGAATTAATAAATAAGACTAGAAGCTGGTATTTTGAAAAAACAGATAAAATAGACAAAGTACTAGTCAATCTAATAAGAAAAAGGAAAGAAGAAAACCAAATTGACAGTATTAAAGATGAAAAGGGAGACCTCACCTCTAATGAAGGGGAAATTAAGGCAATTATTAAAAAATATTTCACCCAATTATATGGCAACAAATATAACAATTTAGGAGATATGGATGAATATTTACAAAAATGTAAATTGCCTAGATTAACAGCAGAAGAAATAGAATACCTAAATAATCCCATATCCAAAATAGAAATTGAACAAGTCATCAAAGAACTACCTAAGAAAAAATCCCCAGGACCAGATAGATTCATAAGTGAATTCTATCAGACATTCAAAGAGCAACTAATCCCAATACTATACAAATTATTTGATATGATAAGCAAAGAAGGAGTCCTACCAAATTCCTTTTATGACACAAATATGGTACTGATTCCAAAGCCAGGTAGACCAAAAACAGAGAAAGAAAACTATAGACCAATCTTAAATAGAATATTAGCAAAGAGACTCCAGCAAATAATTAAGAAGGTCATCCACCATGATCAGGTGGGATTTATACCAGGAATGCAAGGATGGTTCAACATTAGGAAAACCATCCACATAATTGACCATATCAATAGTCTAACAAACAAAAATCACATGATAATCTTAATAGATGCTGGAAAAGCCTTTGACAAAATACAGCATCCATTCCTATTGAAAACACTGAAAAGTATAGAAATAGAAGGACCTTTCCTAAAAATAATAAACAGTATATACCTAAAACCATCAACAAGCATTATATGCAATGGGGATAAATTAGAAGCCTTCCCAATAAGATCAGGAGTGAAACAAGGATGCCCATTATCACCTCTATTATTCAACATAGTACTAGAAACACTAGCAATAGCAATTAGAGAAGAAAAAGAAATTGAAGGTATCAAAACAGGCAATGAGGAGACTAAGCTATCACTCTTTGTAGATGATATGATGGTATACTTAAAAAATCCTAGAGAATCAACTAAGAAGCTGGTAGAAATAATCAACAACTTTAGCAAAGTTGCAGGATACAAAATAAATGCACATAAATCATCAGCATTTCTATATATTTCCAACACATCACAGCAGCAAGAGGTAGAAAGAGAAACACCATTTAAAATCACACTAGACAATATAAAATACTTGGGAATCTATCTACCAAAACAAACATAGCAATTATACGAAAACAACTACAAAACACTTTCCAAACAAATAAAACTGGATCTCAACAATTGGAAAGCCATTAATTGTTCATGGGTAGGATGAGCTAACATAATAAAAATGACCATCCTACCCAAATTAATATACCTATTTGGCACCATACCTATCAAATTACCATAAAACTTCTTTACTAAATTAGGAAAAACTATAACAAATTTCATTTGGAATAACAAAAGATCAAGTATATCAAGGGAAATAATGAAAAAAATGTGAAGGAAGGGGGCCTAGCAGTACCAGATATTAAACTATACTATAAAGCAGCAGTCACCAAAACAATATGGTACTGGCTAAGAGATAGAAGGGAGGATCAGTGGAATAGACTTGGGGTTAATGATATCAGCAAGACAGTGTATGATAAACCCAAAGAGCCCAACTTTTGGGACATGAATCCACTATTTGACAAAAACTGCAGGGAAACTTGGAAAACAATATGGGAGAGATTAGGTTTAGATCAACATCTCACACCCTACAGCAGGATAAATTCAGAGTGGGTGAATGACTTGAATATAAAGAGGGAAACTATAAATAAGTTAAGTGAACACAAAATAGTATACCTATCAGATCTCTGGGAAAGGAAAGATTTTAAAACCAAGCAAGAGTTAGAGAAAATTACAAAATGTAAATTAAATGGTTTTGATTATATTAAGCTAAAAAGCTTTTGTACAAACAAAACAATGTAGTCAAAATCAGAAGGGAAACAACAAATTGGAAAAAAATCTTTATAACAAAAAACTCTGACAAGGGTCTAATTACTCAAATATACAAGGAGTTAAACCAATTGTATTAAAAAATCAAGCCATTCCCCAATTGATAAATGGGCAAGAGACATGAATAGGCAATTTTCAGGTAAAGAAACCAAAAGTATCAACAAGCACTTGAGAAAGTGTTCTAAATCTCTAATAATTAGAGAAATGCAAATCAAAACAACTCTGAGGTATCACCTCACACCTAGCAGGTTGGCTAAAATGAAAGAAGGGGAGAGTAATGAATGCTGGAGAGGATGTGGCAAAATTGGGACATTAATGCATTGCTGGTGGAGTTGTGAACTGATCCAAGCATTCTGGCTGGCAATTTGGAACTATGCTCAAAGGGCTATAAAAGAATGCCTGCCCTTTGATCCAGCCATACCATTTTTGGGTTTGTACCCCAAAGAGATCATAGATAAACAGACTTGTATGAAAATATTTATAGCTGCACTTTTTGTGGTGGCGAAGAACTGGAAAAGGAGGGTATGTCCTTCAATTGGGGAATGGCTGAACAAATTGTGGTATATGCTGGTGATGGAATACTATTGTGCTCAAAGGAATAATAAACTAGAGGAATTCCAGGTGAACTGGAAAGACCTCCAGGAACTGATGCAGAGCGAAAGGAGCAGAGCCAGAAGAACACTGTACACAGAGACTGATATACTATAGTAAAATTCGAATGCAATGAACTTCTGTACCAGCAGAAAGCAATGACACAGGACAGCTCTGAGGGATTTATGGTAAAGAAGGCTACCCACATTTAGAGGAAGGACTACAGGAGAGGAAACATATAAGAAAAATAAATGCTTGAATGCATGGGCTGAGGAGGACATGATTGGGGATGTGGACTCGAAACGACCACACCAATGCAACTATCAACAATTTGGAAATAGGTCTTGAACAGTGGAAATGTGCGTTGGCCATGGGGGGGGGGGGGCGCAGAGGGTGAAGGGGAAAGTAGGAGCATGAATCATGTAACCATGTTAAAAATGAATATTAATAAATGATTAAAATGTTTTTAAAGATTATTGGCATTATTATAATATCTCATTGTACTTAAGATCTAAGATTTAAAATTTAAAGCAGCCTTGAAGATTAACTAGTCCTTCAAGAAACTGAGATAAAGAAAGTTTAAGTGACAACAAAGATCTTGCAGGATTTGAACCCAGATCTCATTCCAAATCCACTTCTCTTCAGGGAAGAAAATGAAACAGAGATACAATAATATGATTCAATCTCTAGAAAACAGACAAATTAGATAACACAAGCTGTCTGCCCAAATTATTTTTTTTTCATTAGCAATATGATTCTCAGTTATTTACACAATTGCAGTTAGGTGACACAGTTACTAGAGCACTAGAAGTTGGGAAAATATGTGTCTAAATCTGGCCTCATTACTAACTGTGTGACCCTAGGCAAGTCACTTAACCACTATTTGCCTCAGTTTCCTTAACTGTAAAATGGAGATAATGTTTGCAATTTACCTTCCAGGGCTGTTATGAGGATCACAGGGGAGATTTACAACGCATTTTGCACAGTGGCCAGCACATAGCAGAATCTTAATAAATACTTATCCCTTCCCTTGACTCTCTGTTTCATTTTACAAATGCAGAAGCAACCTGATTTTATCAATTTCCTGACTGAACAAATATAGGCTGGCTCCTGTTGAGCAACAGCATCAAGAGGAATGTGGCTGTGAGAGGCAGAGATGCATAAAACAGCAGGACTTACAAAAAGCAGCCTCAGCTACAAACTAAAGGGAAGTCTTTGTATGTGAGCAACATGGAAAAAAGTGTTGATCCTGTACTGGGTCTTTCAACGCCAACCACACACTTAGAAATCTTTTTATCTAGAGCATTGTCTTTGAATATGAAAGACAACAAGGGTGATATATGTTCCTGTCCTCAACTGCATAACCTAGCTAATGGTCACTGAGATCAATGGTAGAGACAGAGAGCTGTTGTGGGAAGAATACTAATAGTGCTTGCAATCAAATTCAGTTCAAATCCCAGTACTAACACTCCTTAACTGTATGTACTTAAAGAAAATTATGTTTAATTTCTTAGAGCCTTTGTTTCCTCATCTGGAAAGTGGAAATGATAAAACTTGTATTATTTAATCCACAGGACTATTGAAAAAAGAGCATTTTGTAAATATTAAAACATAATTTAAATTTGAATTATTATTTTCTGAAAATTAGGAGATGGTGATTATGTTGACTCTGTTATTCTCGATCTAATGGTTTGTCAACTTGTAGAGAGCTGTTATTGTTTGGGCCTTACTGAAAAATTGTTGGGTAGTGTCTTGTTTTGTTTTGTTTTTATAATTACATAGCATGACATAATGGAAAGAAGAACAAAAGACCCGGGTCTAAATTCTAGTTTGAATTTGACTAGAGTTGAAACTGTAGGCAAGTAACTAAAAGTCTCTGAACCTCAGTTTCCTCACCTGCAAAATATAGGTAATAACACTTGCACTATCTAATTGACAAAGTTGCTCTTGAGGACAGAGTTTTACAAAATGAGTAGAAAACTAAAACTAAATGTGACTGTGCTTGCAAGGGGAAGAATTGTAAATAGGTTGTTAATGGTTTATCAATATACAAATTAAATTAGTATTAATTAATTAAACTAGCAAATTAAAACAAAATTATGAAAAATGAAAAGAAATGGATATGGAATTCTCTTCAGTTTAAAAAATATTTAGTAAGTATTATTCTATGGGAGAGTCAAAAGTAAATCTGTTATACCTTATTAGAGTAATTAGATCATTTTAGTACTTGGGGGAGATGGCAAAGAAAGAATTCATGCCCTAGAATAAAATGTAAACAAATAAATGAGTAGATGGATGGATGGATAAATAGAAAGAAATTAGATGATAGATAGATAGATAGATAGATAGATAGATAGATAGATAGATAGATGAATGGATGGATGAATAGATATATAGATGGATAGATAGATGAATGGACAGATAGAGAGATTAGATAGAGAGAGAGAGAGAGAGAGATTAGATAGAGAGATAGATAGAGAGATAGATAGATAGAGAGATAGATAGAGAGAGAGAGATTAGATAGATAGATAGATAGATAGATAGATAGATAGATAGATAGATAGATGCATAGATAGATAGATAGATAGATAGATAGATAGATAGATGCATAGATAGATACATAGATACATAGATACCGATACATAGATAGATGGATGGAAAGGAACACAAGCAGTTTGGGGGATAAGTCATTTAAAAGACAGCACTTGATTAATGGATTAAAGGAAGAGAAAGATTCTACTAAGTGGAGGTGAGCAGTTGTCCGCACATTCTAAGCAAGGGGAAGAATAGATGTAAAAACATAAAGCCAAAAGATAGAGTGACATACAGAACAAAGAAAAAGCCAGTTGGGCTGAACTATAACATTTTGGAAGGAGGGTAATATGTAATGAGCCTAAAGAGATATGATGTGTAAAGACACTGTGTTCATTACAAAGGCTTCAAAGATAAAAATATAATACAGGCATCCCCTCTTACCCGTAGTTTCACTTTCCATGATTTCAACTACTCAAAGTCATCCTCAAATTCCAGGAGGATGGATGCAGGAAGAAGGCTTCTGTTGGATGAGAAAAGGGGGCCTGACACATAGTTCAAGGAGATATGAGACTAAGAACAGACAGCATACAGATGGAAGAAACACTCATGGACCCTCAGCTGGGTGGGTGGAGTGCAAAAGTCTCCTCTCTCTGCTCTGTAAGTCTACTGATCTCTCCATTCTTCAGTTCTTCTACTTTAACTTAGAGAATTTTTTTTTGCAGGGATGGAGATGGAGCACTGAGTCAAAGAACAGTAGCAGGGCAAGAAAGCATAGTACTATGCAGTAATGTTAAATAGGTGTTAAAAGTTGAAGCAAGAACTGTCTGCATGGGATTCAGTACTATCCAAAGATTCAACCATCCACGGCAGATCTTGGAACATATCTCCATGGAAACAGGACCCTACTGTCATCTCTGCCCTGAAGAAGCTTACATTCTTTTGAGAGAGCACCTTATGTGCACATGTTACTAAAGATAAATTAGATAAAATAATCTCAGAAGGGAGAGCATCCTAATAAGGAAAGGCCCGATAAAAGAGAGGGTATGGGAGCTCTACACTGAAAGAAACAGTGGTCCTATAAAGCTAAGAAAAAAATTCTAGACATAGAGAATCCCTTGAGCAAGGTGTGGAGGCAGAAGATAGAGTGAATACAGACAGGTAGATATAGATTTATGCTTCTAGCCCTAACTATGTTACTTCTTTTCCAAGGCAGGTGGATGCTATAGTAAATAGCTCACTGGACCTGATGCAAAGAAGACCTATTTCAAATTGAACCTCAGACATTTACTTGATATATGATCCAGGGTAAATAATTTCCCTTTGCCTCAGTTTCCTCAACTAAAAATATTAATAATAATAATAATACCTACCTCCAGGGTTATTATAAGATGAAATTGGGAAAATGCTTAGGACAATTCCTAGCATCTAACAGATGTGTAATAAGTGCTTGTTTCCTCCTTCTTCCTCCTCCTTCAATGAATGAACAATTAAGAACAAAAATACCAGACATTGTAATATGCAGTGAGAAAGCTCTTATTTGTGGAATTTCATGGCCTTTCTTCTTCCATGGCATCTTACTTTGCTGACTCTCTGATAAAGTATATGACACTCTTTTTGTAATTGGCACCTTATTGATTTTACCATCTGCTGGCTACTGCCAGAGTTGTTTTATGTATTTTAATTAAATGTCATTACTTTCCACTTGCATCCTACAGTTACCATTCAGGATCTAATTTTAAAATTCAAATAAGCACTTCCTTCACTTTGCCAGCGTGGACAATCTACTCATATTTCAGTTTATGGAAAAGAAGCTACCAATTCTTTTGATTTTCTCCAGTCCAGTTCTTACTCCTCTTCCCAACTCAAATGATATCTAACCTTCAACTGCAAACCAAAGCACCTTTGTTCCATGAATGTGGAACAAAGAGGATCAGAGTGAAGGCCTGCAGTGATTCAGAGCTGAATGGTTCATTCATACAATTTTACTTTTTCATCCAACCTGATGCTGGGTGGGTTAACATTTCCAACAGAAAACAATTCACCTTGTTTGACCATAGCTTACTCCAGTTTCAGGAGTACACTATTCAAACCCAGAAGTGGCTAGATTCAGCTGGCCGGCCAAGTCATTTCAGAATAATCATTAGTTTGTAGAGAGCTTTACTGTACATGGGGAGGAAAAGCACTTTGGAAATATATGAGATTATTACTATAGAAAAAGTCAGCCTAAGAGAAGAAGACATTAACAAGGGCTGTTCCTAATGTCTTCTCAGGTGGCCATTAAGAGATATGTTTGAAGATGCAGATAGGAGGAGATCCAATTACATCTCCCTGATAAGAAATGTTTTAAGTGTCCAACAAGTGCTAATCGGAGAAGGCCATCAGAGAACTGCAATTTCTAATAGCAGCAAAAAGCAAATTACTCCCATGAATGTAACAGCCTGGAGACTAGTTTAAACACATTCCATTCCAGAGACTTCTAAAATAGCCCGGTTACATTTACAAAAGCAATGCCCATAATAACATCTCCATCTTCCAGTTTGCCCCTAGCCCATTGTATTCATAAAGACTAGAGCATATTAATATCTTTCTCTTCAACCCACAACCTTAGGCCAAAAAACTGTTTAAAACATGAAGTTAAATTGAGGTAACATCTAGTGAGCACATTTTAATACTAACAAGACCTTCTAGTCTTATTTTTCTCAGATTTCAGCTTGTGCCCATTAGCTTTTACAAACTTAGACAGCTTCATACTGAAACTATGCTTACCTAATTAAGTAGACTTAGTTTGTAGATATATTTCTAAAAAAATGAGCTTAAATAGAAAATGGTAAAAAAAAAAAAAAGGTATCTCCTATAGTATAACATAATGGGTAGAGTATGTCACTTGGAGTCATGATTACCTGGATTCAAATCTCACTTTTGATACTAGCTATGTGACCTTAATCTCTCTGAACGTCATCAGTTTACTCAACTGTGTAATGGGAAAAATAAAACCTACAGAACCCACCTTATCCATTGCTGTGAGGTTCCCATAAGTCAACATACACAAAGAATTCTGCAAACTTTCAAGTGCATATAAATATCAGCTTTTATTATATCAAGGCAGTAAAAAGGGATATTTACAGTTTCCTTTCTGGGTCACCAAAATAAGAAAACAGTTTTAAGTGATCATAGAATTTGATGATTGTCCTGGTCCTGATATAGGCTAGAATCATATTCAGGTGCTCCTGAAAAAAAAATCATAGTTAATAAATTAAAAGTATCCATCTCTTTCTCCTCACATTGACCCCCCCACTTAGAGAATACACATTTCTCTTGAGAGTTGAATTTATGACTGAGAACCTGAGTTAGGATAGGTAGGTTCCTTAAAATTTCTGCTCAGCTTTCTTATTTGGTGACTGATTTATTGGGTTAACATCTACTGAAGTGAAAATCTACAGATGTAATTTAAGCAAGTCCTTGTTCTGTACATTATATCTACATACCATATGCCCCAGAAAAGTGGAACACTCAGGATGTTGTTGAGGCCAAGTGGAATTTGATCAAGGAGCTCTTCAGAGTGCAATTCTTCAGTTCAGTCTGTTGCCTCTGAAAGTTTAAATTATCTCATTAGCGAATACATGAATACATGATTCCTGATTGCTCCACTATGTAGAGATTGCATGGTATTTTCTTGATTGCTCTTAACCTTCTATTAAACTTTCAAATACATTTATATAAATGGGGTAATCCCATTTCAGGAATCATTTTCCATATTCAAAATGTTGGTCTCACTCTGTCATGGATTTGTCATGGTCACATGTACTTCCATGCCTTCATTCATGTTTCCCACCTCTGAAAAATCCTTTCCCTCTAAGGTTTAACTCAGGTCCCATTTCCTATAGCCCTTACTGATCTATCTGCATGTGTGTCTGCTTTTGTCTCTGTCTCTTTGTCTTTCTCTCTCTCTCTCTTCTGTCTCTGTCTTTATCTGTCTGTCTGTCTGACTCTCTCTCTCATTATTTTATGTGCACATGTCTTCATTTTCCTACCTAGACTGTTTTAACCTTGAGGATAGTAGGGACTATGTCTTAAACATCTTTATAACCTATGAGATGTCCATACCATAAGGTACATTAATGTAGAGTAATTGTTTCATCAAAGCAAATCACAAGTCCTCTACCCCAGTCGATGATGTTAAATAAGCTACTCTGACTAAAAAAATTTCAACTCCTCTTAACCAACCTTCTGATCATGAGTTCTTCCATACTCAACTTGGTTAATTTCATGTCATGATGATACAAGAGAAGAACACAGAGTAGATGTTCAATGAATGACAAAGTAGATGAGGATGAAGATGATGAAAAGGTGAAGAAGGAAGATGAATTTCCATGACACTTATAGACAATACCATAAAAATTTAGCACTTAATATATATTGGGTGATATCAATCACTGTTATATATCATGGTTGCACATGTAATATGCATTCAATTAAAAATACAAGATTTAATTGATTGTTTAGCTAATTTTTTTATTGGCAATCAGAAAGTTAATACAGAGTATTCCAAAAGTCTTAGGGACATTATTTTCCTCAACATCTTGAATCTTTAATAGTTTTAAAAAGCACTAAAACTAAGACCTGCACATATTATTATATTTATGTTGATGTTTCTCTTCTTGATTTAATGTCTAATTGTTTGTTTACCTAACTTTTACCATCTTTCTTAAAGAATTTAACTATACCCAATCATATGGAAATAAGTCTTGATCAATGAAACATGTAAAACCCAGTGGAATTGCACATCAGCTATGGGAAGGTTTGAAGGGAGGAGAGGGAAAGAACATGAATCTTGTAACCATATAAAGATATTTTTAATTAATTAAATGAAAATTTCCAAATTTAAAAAAAAAGAATTTAAGCATATCCAACTAGCATTTTTTCATTCTGTTAAACTGATGCTTTTATTTAGAGTTATACTTGTAGCCCAAAATTAACTAAAAGAGAAATAAGTAATAAATTGATAAGCAATCAAAATGGTACATGTTAATTTTCTAATTTGATTTTTAATGGGCATTAGCTATTAAACATAAATCTGTACATACATATTTTACTCTATTGGAAAACTGCAGAAAAGGTACCACCTATGTATTGATAGAAGAAGTTCCCTATACCAATGAAGTAGCAGGTTCAATCAATCCCTAACTCCTTAATAGCTAAATATCTTCTTCCTAAATCTATCTGTTTTATCATCTGTCTATCTATCTATCCATCTGGATATCAAAGGAATCTTTGATCTCATCAATTCATGAATTTTCTCCAGTGTTGCAAATGATAACTTATCCATGTTTGCTTATTCTGGAAAACTCTTCACCAGATTCTCCCAAAAGTTTGCCATAGGGAGTCCACCCAATATGCTTTCCCTAATATACAGAGGACACTAGTGGAGCACTTAGGCTCTATATCTATCATGTCATGCTCTTTAGATCTGAGCTCTCTTTTCTTTTTATTACATAATTCCTTAATGATGTCCTTTAATCTTGTTCTTCTTCAGAGCCCCTTGATATTTATATACTGCAGTCTGCTCACATCTTTGATGTATCACCTCCTTGCCCTTTGTGTGATAACCAGCTATGATTCTTCAGAGACAACCGCTGGCTGTTATATAATAATATTGGTAAAATATTAGTATTGAAAAGATGGGCCTTTGTTTTCATGGAGAATATGGAGTCAATAAAAAAGCATTACCATTTTATGAAAGGATTCTAACCTGCCTTTCTCCTCCTGTTCAACTCTGGACCCAGCTCATCATCCATATGTACTTCTATCCCAGATATGCCTACTGATAAACTGATTCTAGCATCCAAGCAAATGCATGTTGAGATTTGGACATTAGACATCCTCCATCCACTTGGTCTTTCCCCTGTGGATAGACAGATCAAATTTCTTTGTGTCATTAAAATTAATCTAAAAGGGTTCTGCGATGTTCTGAGGCTTGATCAATATCTTCTAAGAACAAAACATTTAAAGAAACTCAGCAACACAGGGAATCCATACTTGATATGGATATTAGACTTGATCTCCTCCTTCACAATGGCAAGTACCATTGATGAGCATATATCTCCGTGTTTTAGAGTTTTCCTGATCTCTATAATCAGAGAATCACTGAACAGTGTCATTTTTCCAAGGAATTTTAAATGTCAATGTAAACATAGGAGATACCCTCTTATAAAAAGCCTATTAAGGAATGATTTTGTTCTGCCAAGTCAATTGCTTTTTCATCATCAACAAATAATAAATAAAATGAGATGTAATATTTGTGACATCTTTCAATTAATTGTGAAATAGTAAAGATGTGATGCATTGTTGAATATTGCTTGAAAAACCCTACTTGTTACCTACATAATACCTTTATCAAAGATACCCTCAATTCATATATGTATGTCTGATAAAAAATGTTATATAGAGTCAAGATTAGGCATAAAGGTTAGTAGTTAATGAGGTTCTAAGACACCTTTTCTGGGGATTAATAAAGTCTGAGATTTTTTCCACTCTTTCCTTCAGATTCTTTGTACATTTGTTTATGAATACCCCTATCATTATGTCATCTCCAAGAACCGAGTTTCTTTATATATACTTGATCCAAACCTGTTCTCATCAGTGCTATTTCTACTTCCTATATAAGCACATCTGGGTCTGGGACATTAGAGGCCAAATAACTTTAGCCTAATTACCATCCTTAATAGAAGAAAAAATGTATTAACTAACTAACCATTAGGTTGTGGTAAAAATATGTTTTTCTTCTTTTTGTTGTCCTTCCATTTTCCATTTTTATCTCCTGTCTCTCTGTCTCTCTCTTTCTGTCTGTCTGTCTGTCTCTCTCTCATTCACTCTCTCTCTCTTTCTCTCTCTCTCTCTCATACTCTTTCTCTCTTTCTCTCTCACTCTCTCTGCCTCTTCTCTGTCTCTATCTCTCTGTGTCTCTCTTTGTCTCTCTCTATCTCTCTGTCTCTGTCTCTGTCTCTCTCTCTCTGTGTCTATCTCTCTCTCATCAGATATTTACTAATTAAAGCACTTCTGAGTTCTTTTGGCCTCCTTAAAGTGAACACTAATTTACATTGATTAAACTTCTGGATAAAATATTTATAGTCAGTGTTAAGGTAATTCCTACTATCCATTAGCCATTTTTTATTTTCTATTACTTGATAAAAACAATTCAAGGTTAAATTATTCCACTTTTATGCTATATATTTTCCCCATACTTCTTTCTTCTTATTTTTTAGCAATTCTTACTAATTCCTTACTAGCAATGGTAACTGTACACAGAGAACTGACTCAAAGATAACACATCAATAATTAATAAATGTTTTCTTTTAAAATTATATACTTATATTTAATTATGTAATCAGTAGGTGTCACTGTGGAGCAAAGTTAGTTGAGCCAGTTTTTTCTTTATTCTTCCTCTCACTGAGTGGCCCTGGGAAAATGGCCTTCCCTCAGATCACCTCCTCTACTCCCCATACCCTCCTCTTCAGGTTAGAGACTAGTTTCCCCTGAATACTTTGCTCAGTGTTATTAGAGCAACTACATTCGGTATAATAGTGAGCTCATTTTTAAGCCTGTAAGAGTAAAAATGACTCATTGTTCCATGTGGATTCTTTTCTTTGCTATCCCAAAAAAACTGTAAAATACAAGTTATTAATAAAAATCACATATACCTTTTGAACTCTTCAGCTCCAAGCTGAAGTCTGACCAGTAGGACAAAATTAAAGGATCATGGATTTGGGGCTGGCTATCGATTCCAGCCCACCCATTTTATGGAGGAAGAAACTGAGAAAGGAGTTAAATAACTTGCATCAGAGACAGGATTTGAACTCACTTTTCTAATCCCAAGCTCATTTATCTATCTACTTCACCATCTACCTTTAGCACCTTCACCTATATTTTAGTTCTATTTATCCCAGTTAATTATGGTTTTCATGCTGCTACTCATATATGAAATAATTGCACAGGCATGAAATACAAGTATTCATGATCAATCATGAATTTTTTTTTTAGACCCTTAACTTCGGTGTATTGTCTCATAGGTGGAAGAGTGGTAAGGGTGGGCAATGGGGGTCAAGTGACTTGCCCAGGGTCACACAGCTGGGAAGTGGCTGAGGCCGGGTTTGAACCTAGGACCTCCTGTCTCTAGGCCTGACTCTCACTCCACTGAGCTACCCAGCTGCCCCCAAATCATGAATTTTTACAGGTCACAAAAGATCAGTATAATGAAACATTTCAAGTTTTTTAAAAATCACATGGAATCATCTATTAACAAACTGGCCAAGAGAAAGATAAATATCTTTGGAGTAAAAACCTTTCTAAGACTGCCTCAGTTTTTTAAGTGGCAATGCTAATGAGTAGCCTCAGCTGGCATTCTTTGTTTTGTTTAACAAAAGCTGTGCCAACATACCCTTTGACCCAACAATACCACTACTGCTTTGTATCCCAAAAAGATCAAAGAAAAAAAGAAAAGGGTCCATATGTACAAAAATACATTTTTGTGGTATCAAAGAATTTGGAATTGAAGAGATAACAATCATTTTGGGAATTTATGAACAAGTTGTGACATATGATTATGATGGAACACTATTGTGCTATAAGAAATGATGGAGATGGTTTCAGAAAAACCTGGGAAGACTTATGAACTGATGCGAAGTGAAATGAGCAGAACGAGGAAAACATTGCACACAGTAATCACAATATTATATGATGATCATCTGTGAAAGACAGCTCTTTTGATCAATACAATAATTCAAGACAATACCAAAGGATTCATGATGAAAAATGCTATCTGTCCATAGAGAACTAATGTACTCAATGCAGAATAAAACATGTTTTTCTTTATTTTTCTTTCCCTTTTTTTAGAAAGTGCCTAATATGGAAATGCTTTGCATGACTTCATATGTATCACATTTCTTGCCCTCTCAATGGATGGGAGAGGAGTGGAAAGAAAAAGAGAATTTGAAAATGAAATAAAAAAAATTTTTTTAAAGGTTGTGCCACTGCATCTTCCTATACCATCTTACACATATATCTATCCATATGCTACATAGTCTCTGTTCCATCTACTTCTCTCTGTCACAGATTATTACCCTTTTTTCAAAATTCCTGGGCATTGCCATAGTCTGTCCTAGTTCAATGAATGCAATAGTCTAATTTGTTTTCATGGCTGAAATGCATGGTTGAGGCTTGCTTGTTTCTCTAAACTCCAAATCTCGATATGCCAGTTATAATATGCTTCATAGTTTTTCCTTGTTTTATTTGATATTTATTTTGTTCAGGATCTGCAAATTATTTTTCAAAGGACATTTTCATGACCTAGAGGTATTAGTCTCCTGTGTAATCTGTTTACCTTTGAAATATCTCTCTGGATCTCTTTCTCTCTATGTTTCTCTATCACTTCCTGTATCTTTCTATTTCTATTTGTCTCTATCCATTTCTCTATCTATCCCTGTCCCAGTTTCATTATTTCTTTTCTCTCACACATGCAAACACGTATATTTATACCCATTTATACCCTTGCATATGTTTGTGTATTGTGTGTGTATATGTGTGTATTCTGGACAACATCAAAAATAATAGAATCAGATAATTTCAGAAAAACTTGGGAAGACCCATATGAACTGATACAAAGTGAAGTGAGCAGAACCAGAAGATCAGTGTACATAGTAACAGCAATAATGTATGATGATCAACAACAAATGACTCAGTTGTTCTCAGCAATACAATGCTCTAAGAAAATTCTAAAGGACTTAAAATGAAAAACACTATCTACCTCCAGAAAAAAGAAAATTAAGGAGTCTGAATGCAGATTAAAGCATACTTTTTTAAATTTTTCTTTAATTTTCCAGTTTTTGTCAGTTTTCTCTTTTGCAACATGACTAATATGGAAATGTTTTTTTGCATGACTACAGAAGTATTATCTGTATCCAAGGGCTTGCCTTCTCAAGCAGAAGAAAGGAAATCTGATACTCAACTATTATTTAAAAATGAATGTTAAAAGTAGTTTTTACATGTAATTAAGAAAAAATAAAATAAACATTTTCTAAAATATAAATTAATTAAATAAATATGTTTAATGTTATATTAGTATAATAACATAATCAACATAATAAATGTTATATTTACATTATAATACATTGTAAATATATATTATATAAATGTATAAATATAATATCTAAATATAAATAAATGTTATATTATGAAAACATAAGCCTAATACAAATAAAATACATAAAATAATAAATTGTCATAAGAATAATGGAATCACAGAGCTAAAAGGGCTCTTAGAGATATTTTTGATCAACTATCTGATTTTACAAGTGTGTAAAGTGAGATCCAAGGAGACAAATTATTTGTCCATGGTCACCCAACTACTGAGAGGCAGAGCTAACTGAAATCCATGTCCAAATCCAAGAGTGTTGAGCTTGAAGTCAGAAAGGCCAAAATTCAAATCTAGCCTTAGACATTAATTAGCTCTATGAACATGGACAAATTACTTACTCCTGTTTTCCCCAGTTTCCTCATCTGTAAAATGAGCTCTAAGAGGAAATAGCAAACTATTTCAGTATCTGTGCCAAGAAAACCCCAAAATGCATAATAAAGAGTTAGACACAACTGTTTGAAAGTCCTCTATTTCACTAAATTCCCGCCTTTTCCCCTGAAGGATTATGCTCAGTTTTTCTGGGTAATTAATTCTTGGTTGAAGTCCTAGTTCCTTTGCCTTCTGGAATATCATATTCTAGGCCCTCTGAATCTTTAATTTAGAAGCTGCTAAATGTTCTGTTATCCTGACTGTGGCTCCATGATATTTGAATTCTTTTTGTCTGCTTGCAATTATTTCTCCTTGACCTGGCAGTTCTGGAGTTTGGCTATAATAATCCTGAGAGTTATCAATTTATATTTCACCTTCTGTTCTAGAATATGAGGGCAGTTTTCCTTGATGATTTCTTGAAAAATATCTAAGCTTTTTTTTTTTTTGAACATTGCTTTCAGATATTTTCCAGGTCAGTTGTTTTTCCATTGAGAAATTTCACATTTTACTTCTATTTTTTCAATTGACTTTGATTGTTTCTTGATGTCTAATGGAGTCATTAGCTTACCCTGGCCCAATTCTTTTTCTTTTTTAAGATATTATTTTCCTCAATGAGCTTTTGAATCTCTTCTTCCATTTGGTCAATTTTTCTTTGTACCTATTTTTCCATATGGACAATTCTGCCTTTTAAGAAGTTTTTCTCTTCAGTGAATTTTTGTATATCTTTTTTTTTCCATTTGACTGATATTTAAGGAGTTCTCTTCAGCAGAGCTTTGTACCTCCTTTACCAATTGATCTATTTTAAGATACTATTTTATTCAGTATTTTTATTCCTCTCTAGGCTATTAACTCTTTTTTCATGAATATCTTACATTACTCTCATTTATTTTCTCTTTTTTTCCCCTATTTCTCTATTTGATTTTTAATAATCCTTTTCAAGCTTTCCAGAGAGGCAGAACCCACAAAAGGACAGTATGATTCCAATAATTCTTTTTGGTCTTGAAAATAATTCATATTTTTAATAGAGGCCATGGATGTAGCTGTACTGACTTTGGTGACTTTGTGTGTGTGTGTGTGTGTGTGTGTGTGTGTGTGTGTGTGTTTTGGTCTTTCCTGTCACTAAAATAACTTTCTATGTCAAATCTTGTTTTTTTGTTTGGGGCATATTTTCCAGCTTTTTTCTTATCTTTTAATCTAAAAAATGTTACAGGTAGTCTCATTTCCTATGGTGAAAGGAACACTTTTTCAAGTTCCAAGTTCTTTGTACACATCCCTTCAGAGCTAGCTCTAGGAAGCTATAAGTTTTCTGTTCTTCCAAAGTGGTATGATCTAAGGAGAGATGTGTTTAACACTCTCTGAGCTGTGAGCAATCACAAAATCTCCTTCACCTTGGAACTGCAACTAGGGTCCCCTACTCCCCTGCAGCAATAAACATTAGTGCTCCTCCTCCCCCTGGGACCTCAACCCAGGACTGTCCCCTAGATCTGTGTTTGGAAACAGTGCCAGAGTTTTGCACCCAGAGCCAGTGAAAGGACCCCTATAATCTTGTTCTGAACAGATGTCTGATTCCCCCCTTTTACTACCTATAGCTGAAAGATCCATAAGCTACTGCTGTTGATTCAGCTGCCCCACAACAAGCTCTGGTGTGCTAATGATCCTCCTTTTTTTTGAGACTATGACTCAGGACTGCAGTCTAGAACCACATATAGGCAATGCAACAGAATCTTGCACCCAGTTCCAGCAAAAGGACCCTCATAGTCTCCTTTTGACCTGCTGTCCCTTACTTTCTGTGACCTAAGAGTTCTGCAAGCCACTTTGCTGATTTAGTGCTCTCTTAGCTTGCTGCTGGCTTGTTGAGGTACAAACTGCTACTGTCTTGCTAGGACATTGCCTGCCCAAGACTGCACTCTACTCTCTCCCTGGTGTGACAGATCTTTTCTGCCCATCTTCTAAGTTATCTTGGGATGAAAAATTGCTTCACCAAATCCTTTCTGTGGCTTCTGCTGCTCCAGAATTCATTTTGAGAAGTTATTTTCAACCGGTTCAGAGGGTAATTTGGGGCAACTGATGTATGATTCTGACTTTTCTCCATCATCCTGGCTCTACCTCCAATCAGTAAATACTTATTAAGTAGTTACTATTGAAAGAGTTAGACCAAATGACCTCATACAGCCCTTCCAAATCCAAGTCTTTGATCCTAAAATCCCTATGATTGTTCTCTACTGAATATATCCATTTCTTCAGGAAATTCCCCTTCAC
>NC_058130.1:273503253-273512445 GCF_016433145.1 Gracilinanus agilis | reverse complement strand
AGAGAGAGAGAGAGAGAGAGAGAGAGAGAGAGAGAGAGAGAGAGAGAGAGTGAGTGAGAGAGTGTGAGTTTGAATTTTACTCCAGCCATGTCCGAAGGCCTGAACTAGACAGGGCTTCAGAGGCCCCAGCAAAGGGGGGCACAGAGGTTAATTAAACAAGGCTTCTAGCCAAAAGGCCTCCTCTAAGACAAGAGGCCTCTTCAGAGAGGCTAGTGCCTCCAGAAACACCAAGGAAAGGGAATCAGCCTTAACTTACCCACATGACAATTCAAAAGGAAGCAGTCTGAGGTCTCAACCCGAGCTCCTCCAAGGCCAAGTACAAAAGGCAAAATCCCCTTCACAGGAAGTTATCATCATATTTAAAAGATAGTTCTTTGTCTATGTGGACAAATGGCAGCCTTAACCTTGCTTGGACTGCCTGGGGGTAGTCACATGTTTTTGATTTGTCACTCACTAGCACATGTGGGTCACAGACCTACCCCTTTGCCCCTTAATTCTAAGTTGGGTGGGGTAACATATTCCTGGTGGCTAAGGTCTAAAGAATGAGTAGGGATGAGCTTATTTCATTTTTAATGGTCCAATGCATATCACATCATTGTGCTACCTAGCCTCCAGGACATAAATTTGTGCAGGTCTAAAAGCAGAATACTGGATTGCCAAAAACATACTTAAAACAGATCATTTACTTGGACTGAGACTGGGGGACTATAGTGTTTTTTCCTACCACCCTTGTACCAAAAGTAATAAGAACAATACATTAATAACAATGAAAGTGTCTGGTGCTATATTCTAATAAAATTGAATCTATTCATAAGATACAGAATTCAGAATGATGTTCTGCTTTAATGAGGCAACAATTTTAGCAACATAAAAACTTGAGATATAACCTATAGAACAGAAGGTTGAGGAGGCAAAAATGAAGGAGAAAGAAGGCTGACCTCATCTTTTTTATAAAAGAAATGACATCTGATTACAGCACTTCCTGATAATCGTAGACTGTTAAGAAATCTGTCAGCCATTATTGATTTTTAAAATATACAACATAGATAGGCTTCTAGATTTTATATAGGTGATCTCTCTTTTTTTTTTTTTTTTTTTTTTTTGAGAATGACCTCCTATCCCTTCTCTTACTGTCTTCCCCATATATTACAATCCTGCCCATTTAGATAGAATTGATAATACTTGATTGTGCTCTTAGGAATTTCTACAAAGCAGCAAAATGGAATCTAGTGTTCTTCCTTTGCTACTGTGTATCTGATGAAAACACATAGACCTTTATAATAATAGTCCAAAGTCATCATAGTAATATAATTATAACCACATTGCACTAGACTTCAAAACTAGAATAAATATGGTACAGTTCATGTGGTAGTATCATAGATTTATATATTAAAGGGATTGTACAAGACTCTCCAGTCCAAATCCCTCACCTTTATTTTGCAGATTGAGTTACTGAAGATTCAAGGGGTAAAAGATTTGCCCAATTAGTAGATAAGAGGCCAAGATTTTAACCTAGGCACACTGATTTTAATTAAATACTTTTTCTGCTGTACCACATTGCTTTCCAAATCTCTATGACTGCGCTATTTAGCAAGGATTCCAAAGCACCATGTTGACTATTTTAAATGGAATTTAGATAACCTTGCCACTAAAGAAAATTTAAATAACCAAGTATTGGATAGATCTATTTCTAATTTATCTATCATTACCAAATACATCAGAATAATTAGGATGTCCAGGTGCTAGTCCTTTAAAGCTTACTTTCACCCATCTCTCACCTGTAGCTCCCAGAAGGACAGGCTAAACCAAGTTAAGGGTAACTGGTAGACTTCAATCTGTCTATGAGTTAGGGGGATGTCTAAGACTTCCCCTGGCAAAATGGACGAATAAGAAAAATTTGTTCCAATAGCCACACAGGCAACAGAAGCAGGCTCTGTGGAGTGCTTTGAGTTTGGTAGACATTAAAGTTGTCAAAGTCAGCCACTACATCCTAGGCCATCACCAGCCATCTTGACTTTTGTCTTGCCTTTTGTCTTGCCACTTGACTTCAATGGCTCTGGAAGAGAAAGTGAGGATAAGGACCCTGTGTAATTCTATCTCACTTAAATCCAATTCTCTTGCAAATCAAGACATTTCTCTGAGATGTCATTGATCTTCTTCAAAAATGAAGTACAAATAACAACAATGGAGTAATATGAATTGCAGGTGACCCAGAAAATAATGAAAAAATTATTGGTGGAATTAAGTACATTGTAATATATTACCATATAAACCTTAATTACTTGTGAGAAGTAAGATATGTTACATCATCAGCATTAGCATCATCACATCATCATCGTCTACATTTATATAACAATTTTAAGTTTCAAAGTACTTTGTTCACAACAAAGTTGTGAACCAGGGACAGCAATTATTATAATTACCATTTTCTAAATGTTGAAAATGAGATTCTGAAAGGTTAATTGATTTATCCATGGCCAAATAGAAATTAGTTTTCTGAGATGGAATATGAACCCAGGTCTCCTGGCTCTGAGTTCAGCACTTTATTTATAGCAATAAGGATATATGGGATGGGGAAGTGAGGGGTGCGTAGTAAGAAGCTAGGGAGTGGAATAGTCAAGTACTAAGAATAAAAAAACATACTGAGTGATACCTTATATCATCAAGATATTTTTTAAAGTATTTTTTAACAGTAGTTTGCTCTATGAAGCTTTCATTTGGGGGAAGACATAGACAAAATTCACAGAAAAAAACATTGAAAAGATTTCCATTTACAGTGGTAGGGAAATCACCTCTATGGTTAAGATCACAGAATCATATATCTAAATTTTGTGATTCTACCATTCTACCAATTTGAAGCTCATTAGTCACTAGTTCATATAACCATAGAACTATAAAAATGTAGCATTAGAAAGGATCATTACAATAGGGCCTAAGTCAAAGTAATGTTCATCTGTCATGGATCCTCTTCTACTGGTTTCCTAATTACCTTCCAGCACTATTGTCCCATTTTTGACATTTGTCTTCTCCTTTATCTCATTAAAATGTCACAGAATGCCTATAGACTATAGTTTAATGAATAACAAGATCAGATTCATGGGAAAGTATTACCACTCCATTTCTTCAGAGAAAACTTCATACCTGAGGCAATCAATCCTATAAGAACAGAACAGAGACTGTAGCCCTACCTACCTGCTAAACAGTTAGTTATCAGATCTCCAGGAACCAGATCTGAGTCTTCTAGCAAACAATAATTCAAGCCTTAGTCCTTACTTACAGTGCCTCATATAACCTCCTTCCACATGAGAGACCTATTGAATTATAGAGTATATCCTATATAGGAGCCAATTATGTTTTAATATTTTTAAGATTCATTATATTATCAATATGAGAAATCTTTTTCAATTTAAATTATATTTGTCAAGCACTTAACATAGGACCTGGCACATAAGTACTTAAGAAATGATTATTCTTTTTCCTTTCCCTTCCTTCAAATCATGCAGATTGTAACTCTCCCACATATTCCCTTTCTTTGAAATTCTTATCTTACATAGTACATCTACCATAAATCCCCTATAGCAATCCACCCAACACACTAGAGGCCTTCCTCTTAGTCTTTTAATATTTCATGGATATCCATGAAAAATTCAAACTATCTATCTGTTTTCCATTTCTCTCAGTATACTCCTAGTCTATTTCTGGTCATATAAGATCTCGATGATAGCATATACAATCTGTCTTGAACAAAGGTCACCTTTGACAATGTGCTGAAACCTACTTATACACACTGCATGTCCTTCCATTGTCCTTTTGGGCATCTGGAATTTGTTCCATGATCTAAAGTCACATAGAATAAACAGAATACTGATTGATATTCAAAAGATGTATATTGGTAATAAGGAGTAGTTTAGGATCATTGAAAGCACTATTCACTTTCTCATCTGACATCTAGCTAATTTTCTCCTCTTATTTGCCTGGTCAATCTGCTGCCCATCTGCATTGCCTGTCCAAGAGATATGTGACCAATGCAATGATTTTTGTTTCCAATCACATCTCATAACTTAGGCAATAGACATTTTTCACTTGCTTTTTCTTCTGTACATTTTCAGGCTGATATTTGACTAGTCACAGATCTTTTTTATACCATAGCAATAACATTGTAAAAAACAAACAACTTTGAAAAATTAAAGTACCCTGATCAATACAATGGCCAATCAAAATTCTAGAGGAATAATAATGAAGTAGGCTACCACCCCCTGACAACCAAGCAATAAGTACAAGTAAAAAATGAGATATATGTTTATAGATATATCTATATCTATCCATTTGTATAGATAGATTTAGACATGTACATAACTGTATCTATCTCATGGCCAATGCGTGAATTTGTTTTGCTTGACAATGTATATTTTTAAGCTGGAAGAAAGGAAAGGTATATATTGTTATTAAATTTTAAAAAATATAAAATTAAGAAATAAAAGCAAAATTAGAATTGCAATTTCCCCACTAAAAAGTCATCACTGTAATATGCTAATGTTAATTAACATGTTAATAATTAAGCCCATCATGCAACTTTCCACTGTCCTCTGGATAGCTTAGATTTATAGTTGAAAGACTGTGCTATTCCATGATTTGTAGCCATATGGCATCACTATAAAAATGTTGATACTAAAAAGATATGTTTTTCCTTCCGGAACAATCTAGAAATCAAAGAAAGAACTGCATAATTTGCCAAATTCTATCAAACCCTTCCCCCTTTTTTAATTCATTTGTTCATCTCTGGTGTCTGTTTAAGATGGACCAACTCAATAGGCCATCCATCCAATTACGTCTCATATTAATTTTTTTTTGTTGTTTTAACTAGAATTCTAGGCCAAACTTTTTTGAATATTTTCAAATTTCATTTAAGAGGCTCGATATAAACAGCATAATGTCATCCACAAACAGAAGCATCTAGAGGATCTCATCATCTAAAAGGAATCTGTCTTCCATCTGTACTCTGTATTGTGCCTTCACCACAATGATAAAGACAATCATCAACCATAGATCTCTTTTTTTATGTCTTATTTGACATTCACAATCAGAAGATTATCAAAACTTTCTTTCTCTTTTGTTGAATTATTTTGTAAGCAAAAAGTATCAGACCCTTTTATCCTCTCATTCTTGTTATATGACTATGAAGATGTGGTCTCATATAAAAAACTGTCTGCAAAAGCTTCCTGTTCCATTGTCATATTTTTTCTTTTCTTTTTTTGAAATTTTAGTTACTTAGATTTCTTTTATACTTATTTAGTTTTTTAATTTTCGATCACAATTTTTTAAAATTACAGGATGCCCTACCTTAATTACCCCTCCCGCCCAGTTTCTAACTTTCAGACTTCAAAACCACAGCTTTTTAACCCCCCCCCCTCCTTTTTAACATCTCTTTTATGTTTTGCCTTCCCCTATTAAAATGCAAGTTCCTTGAGGATATTAACAACCTTTTTTTTTCTTTCTTTCTTTTTTTTGGGGGGGTTGATATTTGTATTATGATTACTCAGCAGTTTCTGGAGCATAGTAAGAATTTAATACATACTTTTTTCCTTCTTTTCTTCCTTCCTTTCTTCCTTTTTTCTCCTTTCCCTCCTTCCTTCTTGCATTCTTTTCTTCCTTCCTGTACTTCTTTAAGACTCACAAAAGAAGGATATGTGGTATTTTCACAGAGCAGGAATAAGAACGGTCCCTCTGTCCTCTACTCTTTGTTGTGAAGGTTGTTG
This sequence comes from Gracilinanus agilis, assembly GCF_016433145.1. NCBI lineage: Eukaryota > Metazoa > Chordata > Mammalia > Didelphimorphia > Didelphidae > Gracilinanus > Gracilinanus agilis. The sequence continues at coordinate 273,506,689 of NC_058130.1, read as the reverse complement.
GAGAGGCAAGTTGAGAGAGGCAAAATTATGTCAACTCAAACTCTGCCTACCTTTTAGATTTTTCTTTTCTTGAAAGTTGTTTTGCTCTGTATCACATTGTTGGTTCTTTCCCTTCTATATTCGTTTTGTGGCTTTATTTCAAGATTGATTGGAAAGGATTCTCATGGTGGTCTCGAGCTTCCTTGCTTCTACTATGCCATCTTGGCTCCGTCCCAGGAAATCCAACTCAAACTCAGAAAGAAACATCAGTTACCGAATTTCTAGGCTTTCATAAGTACAGATGATGGATCGAAAGGCCTGTGGCATCACAGGGCCTCATCTAACAATATTGCAGATTGGTAAAGCTATGGGGTTATGGTAAATCTCAATTCCGACAGAACTTGATATCAAAGCCTCCTCTCCATTGAGCTAGTGATAAAAAGCCATATGACTAAACACTTCCATTTTGCAAAATCTTAATGCTAAATTTATAGTAATTAAATTAATTCATGTAACTGATTTCTTTGTGATGTTTTTTCGTCTATCACTGAAAGTTTAGAGTGCAGGCTGATGCTTTAAGCAACATCTCTCAAAGATGTGGGAAAGAAGGATTCCAAGGTGGGAAGGGACCTAAATAGGTAATCACCTTCTGCTTCTAGATTTCTAGGATTCTGTGGCTAAGAAACTGATATTTACAGAACTGTTATCTCTCAGGTACCTGCCATGTCTTTGGTTCAAAATAGTTATGTCCTTTGCTTCAGTCCTGCCAACTGACATGTAATGGAATCAGGGCTCAGTCTCTTACATACTACCCTGACAAGAGCCAAGAGCCATGAGCATTTTACATTCAGACACAATAATAATGCCAGTTTCTAAACAAACAATAAAAGAAACTCTATGTCTGTCCTGGGAATACAGGATGACAACCACTGGTCCTGAAGGCTGCCCATTCCTGGCATAGGAAACTGAGCCTTTTTACTCGTAACCCTACCCTGCCTTGCTGTCAGTCAGCTACTTCTTGGAACCTTAGATTTTTCTCATCTGTAAAAATGAAATAAAAATAATTATACCACCAACCTCCTAGAGTTTCTCTGATCATATCATTTTTATTATTGTTTTTTATTTCTTTAATGCATTGATTACTTAATATCGTATGTAATAGTCCTCTGTATCAATTTTTTAAACCCCTTTCGGAAAGTAGGTTCCAGGAGAAAGAGGTCAGGTTACTACATCTAAATCTGCTATCTCCTCCAGCACCTAATTCACTGTTCTCCATCAGAAGCTGCTTAATTAAATTCATTAGCCTCCCATGTGAACTTCTGACTCTCTCCAGACTTCACCACTATGACTCAGCTGCTTTTTCACCCTGGAACTTCCCTCAACTCTAGTTCTTACCCTGGAAAATCCCTCCATATTCTGGCCCTCTCTGATTGCTGGGAAGTTGCTTCCAGGACCTCCATATTGTTCCATATAGGACAAACCCACGTTAATCATGCTTCATTCCCCTCCTGGCCATACATCTGTCTTCAGATTTCTCCAACTTAAACCCTCATGTAGCTCTTTTCCCTTCTACCTCCCCATCCTCCTTCCTACTTCTCAGCTACCTTTTACATGTTGTTTCTGGCTTCCTCCATTAGAATATAAGCTCACTGAAGGTAGGGGCTATCTTTATTTTTTTTTTTTTTTTGCTTCTATAGGTATCCTCAGTGCTTAGCACAGTAACTGAAACAAAGTAAGTCTTTAATAAATGCTTGTTGTCTTGCCTTAATAAATGTTTGAAATGGAATTGAATTAAAAGAGATGATGTATTTAAAATAACTTATAATCATAAAGGGCTATAAAAATGTAAGATTATAGTTATGAATATGGAGCAACCATTGTATAACATGTCTTGAGTTCCATATGATATTATAAAGGAAATAAAGGACAGTATTTCCTTGAAGGAGATACTTATGTAGTTGTACAAAAAGATCATTACTTTGGAGACAGTGCTTTGGAGCTAAATGAGTGGGAAACCCACAAATATTCAAAGTACTTACAGAATACACTCAATACAACCCTTCACTTTGCTAGGACCTAGAATTTCTTAGAGAGGACAATTTATCAAAGATAGTGTCCAATTTCTTTACATCCTTGTTTCTATTACTTACAAATTGACTTTTATCTTGTTAATTATAAATATGATTGTTAAGGATAACTATACCCTCCCCTTTCCTCAGTATATACCCTAGATAGGCTGATCTTCACTCTCCCAATGCTTCTGGCTTTTTTTAATTCATTCTGACATTTTCTTATTTTTTATATATTTTAATATTTGAATTATTTTGTAAAATTTTTACTCATTTTGATACTTTTTTGTTTTTATATCTTAATAGTTTGGCTATTTTCATATTTTTATATTTTAATATTCTAATTATTTTTAATTAATTCTGGCATTTTCTTATTCATTCTTATCAAGTTAGATGGTAATCCATAAGGGTCCAGTCACATTTCGGTTCCAACTTGGTGAGACCAAAGTTATATAGAACTGAATGAGGTCATTCTCCCCAGAGACTATGATGTTATATCCCAAGTATTTGGTGTAAATATTTATATTTCTGTTCTTGCTATATCATAAAAGCAAATATCCTTTTATAAAAGTTAATTAATTAGAGAAGATAGATGGCTCAGTGGATTGAGAGCCAGGCCTAGAGATGGAAGGTCATGGGTTTAAATCTAGTCTCAAATACTTCCTAACTGTGTGACCCTCAGCAAGTCACTTAACCCCCATTACCTAGCTCTGTGATGGTGACCCTAAGGCACATGTGCCAAAAAGGGCACACAGAGCCCTCTCTTTGGGCACAACTGGCCTGCAGTTGCCCTCTAGAGTTTGCTACTAGAAAACCAGAGGGATTCAGGGTGGAGCTGTTACTCTCCTCCACTCCATATACCTGAGGACATTCCTCACTTCCCCCACCTCTCTGCCTAGCAGCCAATGAGAGCACTTCCTCCCTCCCCTGTCTGGGGTAAGGGGGTGGTAGAGGGAGGGGGAGGAGGGTACAGTGCAGATGGTAACCTGTTGAATCTGTGATGAAGGTGATTCCCATGATGAGGTTGGAGAAGAGCCAGGTTTGAGGGGAGCATAGCTCACAGCCTGGCACATAGCTGGAGGGCAGCAGAGTTCTGGGGTCACTCTCCTCCCCTCCCTCCACATGTGCTTCTCAGCACCCAGCACTCTAATGGGAGCATTTCCTCCCTCCCCTGTCTTGGATAAAGGGGGATAAAGGGGAGTGCGGGGGGCTGAGGTAGCAGGGTGGGGGATGGCACTTGGTCTCTGGGGGTGGGGTGGGGGCAGGACCTGGCATTCCATCTCTTAAAGGTTCACCGTCAGTGGCCTAACCTTTACCACTTCTTCTGCCTTGGAAGCAATACACAGTATTGATTCTAAGACAGAAGAGAAAGAAGGAAAGGAAGAAAG
>NC_058130.1:273446488-273500504 GCF_016433145.1 Gracilinanus agilis | reverse complement strand
AAGAAAGAAAGAAAGAAAGAAAGAAAGAAAGAAAGAAAGAAAGAAAGAAAGAAAGAAAGAAAGAAAGAAAGAAAGAAAGAAAGAAGGAAGGAAAGGAAGGAAGGAAGGAAGGAAGGAAGGAAAGGAAGGAAGGAAGGAAGGAATTCACAAAGCATTTCTCCCAATACTCACCCTTGGCACACTTTTCTACACATATACCTAGAGTACAGGAAGGGCATAAGAAGGGCATTCTTGTAGAAATACAGGTGACCAGGGTAATTCAAAAGTCTAGAATGAGGACCAGCGGGTCCTCATAATGCTTACTGGAGGGAGTGACATCACTGATAGATTAGTCAAAGGAGCCAAATTGCTCCATTGTTCAGCTGAGTTGGCTTTTGGCAGGATTCAGTATCTCTGGAGACTTGCCTCTCAGCTGGTCATGCTCCTCCAAGAGTTGTATCATGACTGGACAGGCAAATTTACTGTTTGATTAGGTCAAGGGATTCACTCAGTGGCTGTGCTGGTCCCTACTGAAATAGACTGGGCAGCTGCTGGACCATGGCTATCAGACAGAGCCAGGCAGTCTGCTCTTTTGTTGGGCTGCTATTGAAGGGTTAGGCTGAACATACCATGTTACTGCTGGACAGTAGTTTCCAAACTAGGCCAGCTCTATCTCTGGACAGCTATTTCAAGGCAAGTTGGAATCTTTCCAAAGAGTGGCAACTTTGCTGAATAGGTTGATCTGCTGGTCTCCTGGGTTTCCTTTTCTTTCTTTAATCAGAAGCACCAGTCTTCACTTTCATCCACTGCCTTGGCTGTGTGGTACTGTACTCTTCAACTGGAAGGCTACAGTGTTTTTTTCAGCTAAGGCTCCAAATTGGTACCCTAAGAGCCTCAACTTTTGAGGTATTTTTTTCACCTCTAGGCATGAGTTAGGAGAAGTCTAGCTTCCTCATTAGACAAACTGCATCTGACCTGAAAACTCCTTTCCTCATTAGGCTATGTCATGTCTCCTTTGGGTGACTAGTTTCAATTCAGTTTCACTTCCCATACCCAATGGTATGGATGCAGTCTATGCCCTTAAAGTTCATTATCTCCCTGTACTCTCCATAAACAATTGAGGTATTTGAATTGCTTACCCTTTCTGGAGTAACAAATGTCTCTTGTATCTACAGTCTTTTTCCTTTACGTTTCAATGTATTGATCTTTTAACAGCTATAAAATACATCTCTGTGGAAGATCTGAGTTCAAATGTGACCTCAAATACTGTGTGACCCTGCATGGTCATTTAACCTCTGTTAGCTTCAGTTTCCTCAACTGTTAAGAAGAGATAATAACAGCACGTCCCTTGCAGAATTATTGTGACAATCAAATAAAATGATTGTAAAGTGCTTAGCATGATGCCTGACAGGTATTAAGTGCTATATTAATATTATTTATTATTATTGTTACTTTCTCATTGTGCTTGGTAATAAGGCTTTAAATGCCTTCCTGAGGTCTATGAAAGACAGCTCTAATATCAACACTCTCTTGGTTTAGGTTCAGTGATGAAACACAAATGAGTCACTTGAAAATTATTGAACAATTAACAAAAGGAGTTTTACTTTGCCATAGGATTATGCAACAAGTATACAGTGGCGTTTAGTTTTTCTGGATTCAGCCCCCCAACCTTGTCTCCATGTGGTCACAGAGCATGTTCCCACTGATCTCTTCTTGCTGAGCTACTGAGGACTTGCTTGTTATGGCAGCAGGTAGGGTGAAATCTCATGGTAAATGTCCTCATTACCAGAGGTAACACCAGAAGCAAAGTTGCCACCCAGAGTTCATCTTCCCTTGCATTATCCTTCCCCCCACCTCTGTCAAAGAGTTCATCCCATTCCAAATTCTTCTGACAATCACCAATTGTAATGGTCTGACTCAGGCCAGTCCCCTGGTAGTTTAGGTCTGAAACTGGAATGAAATGAAACACTCATAATCCATCTAACAACAATAGGAGGTTTATTAGCCATACCAGGGGAAAGATGCTGAGAGCAGAGAAGGAATTTTTATCCAGGATAAAGCATTGATTCAACTGAGCATAACTTCCCAGTGTTGTTCACGTGACTGGCCAATGATCTGAAGCTCCAGCAGCCCCTTGCATCCTTGTTGTTTTGTATCCAGGTGAACAGGATACTAAAAGGAAGCCAAACCTTAGACTCCTGAGACTAATCAAATCTCCAAGACAGTTTGATTTCTTTTAGAGGGAAAAACTAGCCTAACTTGCATGGGGGAGGGGAAGAAGAAGAGTTAGGAGATTGCTCCCACAACCTAAATATTTGTGTAATTAGAATATTTAAAGTCCAAGAAATTTTAGGAAAGTAAAGATGAAAGTGTTATGAATTCCATGTCAAAAGTACCCATGTAATTATCTTGCATGCATAAGTTTGAGGTTATAAGGGTAAGAAAACAAAGATTCAGAGAGGAGAAAAAGTCATTCCTCAATGTCTGTGCATGGTAGAATAGTTGTTGCACATATTTCTCTTCTGGCCTTCTTGAGATTAATGCAGTGAGAGACAGCTAGGTTGCATAATGAATAGAATGCCAGGCCTAGAATCAGGAGAATTCAAATGTGATCTCAGACATGTCCTACCTATGTGATCCTGGGCAAGTCACTTAACCTCAGTTTCCTAGCCCTCACCATTCTCATGCCTTGGAATTGATATTTAGTATTGATTCTAAGACAGAAGATGAGGGTTAAAAAAAATTTAAAGCAATAATTTTTGAAGTCTCAAAGAATATTTTAAACTTGCAAATGAATTGTTGTTACTCTTTTCAATTGCTATCAGAAGTAAAATCAGGATATAGATATTAACAGTGCCCTTCCTGTTCCTCCCCATCCCATTTTTCTTCCATCTGGAGGGGTAGACTTGTTTCCCAGGACTGGATCAAATGGTCAAATTAATAAGATAAGAAACATCCAAAGGAAGAGAAAGTCCTTATTAGGCACATAAATGGGAATTTCCTTTTCAGAAGATTCACAAATGAGTTTTCTTTAGCTATCTGCTGACACCACTACTGCCCCCACCCCCAAATGACTTCCTCCAGCCTTAGGAGATCCCTGTTTTAAATTAGCCCAAGAATCAGAACTGATTATTCCTTTTGTTTGTTATAAATGTGGTCAGGGCCATACCATAAACTCTGTGCCATGGGTCTCTTTTGCAGAACGTCTCCAGAATTCAATCAATGTGATCAGACGAATACAGCCCATGTGTTAGTGATCTTGCGGACAGACTATTGTAATGCTTTTTTATGACTTTCCCGAGGGGGAAAAAAAAAGAAAGAAAATTCCTGCATAGGTTCCAACATGTGCAAAATGCTGCTGTCAGAATTTTAACTCATAGTAAGTAGCCTCAGCATGTCATTCTAATCACAAGGGAACCATATTGGCTCTTTGTCAAATGTTGAATTGATTTTAAAATTGCTTTGATGACCTATGTAAGTTGGTACACAGTTTGGAGCCTCTGTTTATCTCTCCATATGAGCCTCCTCAAAGCTTGAGATCATTTAAGCCTTGGACCGTTGGCCATTTAAATATAAGCATAAGTCACATAGCGCATGTGCTTCTTACTGCTATTTATGTGCCTCTCATTTAGAGTTCATTTCTGGCTGGTATCCAAAGCCCTGAATGAATAGACCCCATTTACACTAAAATCTCAGTTTTATCTTTACATGGAACATTTTTCAATTAAACACACACACACACACACACATATATCATACATGCTTTTAGTTTGAATTATGCAGCAAGAGAGATTGAGAGATTAAGAGAGAGAAAAGGGGGGGTCCTTTTTAAATTACCCAAAATGCTAGTTAAATCAGTTACATATTATCTATCTCACTTTCTGAGTACAGGGCCAGGTGTTACATTCTGCAAGGGATCTGACTTTTTCCCAAATCTCCCACCAGGGAAGTTTAAGAAAAGCTCACCAAGATAGAAGGATGCTTCAGGATTGGACTCAGGAATAAACATTTTTTTTCACCTGGGAATTGATTAATAAAAGGATGACAAAAAAATCTGAAATTGAAAACCAGGAGGAAATGTGAACCACAGATCATAGTAAATAGCTAAGCCTTTTATAGAACGTGTTAGATTAGTAAGGAAGATAATTAGGTGAAATTAGACAAATGGAAAGTAATACTGTAATGTGATAGCCTGAAAACCAAATTCCCTAGTTTTTTCACTTGTCTTGGCAGGCCTGAATGTGAAGCCCTCTACTACATGTACAATTTTCTCCGAAGTAGGTAAAAGATCATATTCTCTGAGCTTGTGATGGATTAGACTAGAATTGAACATGGAATATCCATTAGGTTGCAGCATGCATGTTTAACACACGCACATTATGAGAAATGTTTATCATAAGCGACTGAATTTAGAGTAGAGGTTATAAGCTGCCTATTTTAGATATATATTCAAAATGCCTATCATCTTGGAATCCATCTACAACGACCAGTAACTTTATACAACACTTTGTACCTAGTAGGTACCCAATAAATGTTTGTTATATTGAAATGATTCCTACTCAGTAATCCTACATATATTTATGAGATAAACCAGTTATTTCAGGCTAATTCCCATGAAACAAAAATGTCATTTTTGGTATCCATGACCTTCAGGGGAAAAAAAAAAAAGGAAAAATGGCAGATTTACATTGTCACCCTATCAGAATAGAACTAACATTAGTAAAGAAGGAAAAAATGATGTGGTGGCAGGTTCTAGTCCTGTTTTCTAGATCCTGACTTCACTCACAATGGCACAAACCCCCAACTTGTACCATTATGTAAGGAAAATTAGATAGAATCTAATTTTGCTTCTGGTTTCAGCCAGCCATTTCATAGTTCTTGGTCCAAGATCCAAAGCAATATCCAAGAAGTCTACAAGGAAGAGTCAGGAACTGAGGCTAAAAAAGTTAAGAAGGAACTTTATAAAGTCTATAATTTTAGCAGTCACGAAAGGTTCATGTCCCTGGGGGTCCCAACTGCCATAGGGATTGTGATGCTTTTTAGGGAGAGACATCCCAGATATAGAGTCTCCTCAGTGTCTCTCAGTGTCAGCATCCTCTGCCAAGGATACCCATTCTAGATAAGACAGAGAGGCCTAAACAGAAATTCAAATGGCCTAGGAGCTCAGTGTTTGGATCATCCTCCAAGGATTAGGAAATGGCCTTGAGCATAGGAATCCTAACAACCGATCACACAAACAAGGCTATATCCTTATCATTAAAATATCAAAAACTTGATTCATGAAAATTCTCTAATCTAGATGGCCATATCTAGTTCCCACGATTATGAGATCATACGGTTTTTTTTAAAAGAGACTGAGACCTAGAAAGATTGAATTATTTGCCTACGGTCATATATGTAAGTAGTTGGGCCAGAATTTAGACCCAGGTCCTCTGCCTAAAGGTCACAAGATTCCAAATAGCTTCAGGACCAGGACTGACCTGTGATTTACTTCACAAAAGCTAGATGGCTGTGTAGCTGTGATCTTTTACACAAACACAAGGGTTTATTTAGTTTCCCAACACCCTGGTTCTTTCACAGGTCACCTACAAACCATCTTGAAAGAAAGCTAATTAAGAAAAAATAGCAGCTAATGGAATGCAGTGGCACATCAGGATATTGTCACCTTTACTTTTCTAACTGTGAAGCTTATTCTGTATATTCAGGTCTCAAAATTGTTATCATCAATGAGAAAAGAATATAGATTCATAGGAGCATAGACCCACTTTGGACCTAGAAAATAACTTAAAGGACTTCTAGAAAAACCTTCTCTTTTTACAGGAAAGAAACTGAGGCCAATAGAAATTGAATAACTCACCATGTTCATAAAGTTTTCAAAACTAAAATAAGATATATTTTCAGTGGAGAAGAATGGGATAAATATCTCCAAAAGCAGGAGTGGGCTGGTAAACAATGGGCTCTCCAAAAAAAAGTATGGCACACTTTTAAGTTTAATCTATAATATTGACATTTTCTCTATTATTTTCTTAAGACAAGTTAAACTGAAATAGAAAAGGGGCCATTAAGTGGTACATAAAGATCTCAGTGAGCCCACATTGATTTAGAAAACTATATATTAATATTATCCATGTTTTATAACATTTTATTCATTTATTATTTTCCACCAGCCTCAGATGCTTAGTGGCTATGTGACTCTGGGCCAGTCATTTAACCCTGTTTTCCTCTGTTCCTCATCTATAAAATGAGCTAGAAAGGGGGCAAATAGGTGGCACAGAGAGCCAGACCTCAAGACAGTAAGTCTTGGATTCAAATTTGACCTTCCAAGTTGTGTGACCCTGGGCAAGTCACTTAACCTTCACTAAACTAGCTTTTACCACTCTTCTACCTTGGAACCAATACACAGTATTGATTTTAAAATGGAAGGTAAGTTTGTTTGTTTGTTTTTTATAAACTGTAAAAAGAAATGACAAATCTCTCTAATATTTTTGTTAAGAAAACTTCAAATGGGATCACAGAGTCAAATATAACTCAAACAACCAAAAATTTCCCAATTACATTTTAATATGGTCTGGGCTACATTCAGGAGTATTGCTTGAGGCCCACTTTGGATACTGGATCAGACTATCAACCAAACAACAAATGAGCTCTGGAGCTCCGTAGCATCTGTTAATTTGGGGGAAAATGCCCCCACTAGTTTTTTCTTAAACCTTCCCTTCCCTCTTAGAATCAATGCCGTGCATTGGTTTCAAAACAGAAGAGCAATAAGGGCTAAGCAATGGGGTAAAATGACTTGCCCAGATTCACACAGCTAGGAAGTATCTGAGATCAAATTTGAAACCTGAACCTCCCATCTCTAGGCCTGGCTCTCAATCCACTGAGCCACTTAGCTGCCCCCAATGCACTAAAATTTTAAAGATTGGTTCTAAAGAGCCATTACAAGCCAGTACAACATACTCCTGAGGGGAAAAAAAAGTCATTCTTGTACATGATTGTGGCAAGACTAAAACAAAACTATTACTGGTTCTTATGTTCATGGGCAAATCATTTAACCTATTTAAGTCTCAGTTTCCTCAATCATAAGATGAGAATAATAATACTGAATTGCCTATTTAACAGAATTTCCATGAGAAAAGGACTTTGTATACTAGAAAGCATTATATAAATCTGAGTTATAATTATTGTGTATGAGAGGCAGTAGAGTACACAGTCTAGAAAAATTTGCACCAAAGTCCCACATCTGACACAGAGTCTGTGTGACCAGGAACAAGTCTCTCATCTTTCTAAGGCTATGAATTGCAAAAACAATTACTTGACATCAGCTAAAACACAAGCCCAGATTCCACACCTCCCCATGAGTTTTTATCTCACACTTTTGCAGTATATTGAAGAAAATCAGTTATACTTAAATCCTTAGATTCTTAGAGTTCTATACTCTATTAATTTATTAAATATATAAAATTGCACCGTGTTCATGTTGCAAATAGAATAACATTTAGTTCAATTATTTAAAACACTCAAAAAAATAAGTAATAATAAATATGAGCCACATGAAAGAGCCTCTCTCTAAGTAACTAACATAAAAAGTTATTCTAACAGAAAGGAAAGCCACATATCCCACAGTGTGTACTGTGGAACTAAAATGTGACTAGAAGTGCTATGAGGAAAATATTCATGTTAGTGATACTTTCCTCCTCTAAAATATTTTAAAAGGGTTTATGCTAATCATTTAAGTTGTATATATTTACATGGGATGTCTAAATATTTAGACAAGAAACTCAAAGTAAGGCACTCCCATTTAACTGACTATGACATATCTTAAATTTTATATGTATGTTTTTTAAGTAGGATGTGACAGTTTCTTTGAGATGTAAAATAAACCCTAATGTTTAAAAATTTTAATGCTTTGAAAACCCTAAATTTCCTTTATTTTGCTCCAAAATTTCTTTGATCCAATTTCATCCACAGGATATTTTATAACTGACCAGAATTTACAGGTTCTGCTCATATATTTCAAGAACCAACATGCTCCATAGCCACATTTGTTTGAGAAATACTGAAGAATAACAGAACAGAGTTCCTTCCAGAAGGAGATCTGAGAGATCTGTCTTTGCCCTTCATAAAGCCCAGACGTTAGACACCTATTAGGAGAGAGGTACCCCATTATGACCCCTTGGAGATGAGCAAAACAAGGGAATGTTTTTTAGTTTAAAAAGAGCACATGTGGATGAAAGAGTTAGCTCTCTGTTTAACTAAAATAAAAACAAGCCCATTTGGAGCACAGGAATGCCAGATAGAGTACATAAATAGCTACCAAGAGCTCTGTTGGCTTTTGGCTTTAAGTTCATTATATCTACCTTACCTAAAGAGCAAACTGCAAGTTAAAGCCCAGCATGTTTAAAATTTAATGTATTATATATCTAACAGCATAATTCATGCAATATCGCTGCTGCCTATGCCATTTGTATTCAGTTGGAGAGTTATTCTGAGTGGCCCAATTAGAGCTTTTCAGAAATAGTGAATTTGGACAAGTACAGTAAATAGAGATCAGTGTTCCAAGGGAACAGTCAGTATATGAGATTCTATTGCTGCTGAATTCCCAAAAGAGGTGTTAGTTATTGTCACTTCTCTGAAATCCTGATGTTTGTTCGTTAGATATGAAGTCAATATTTGGCACACAATGTTTTCTTCAAGTATCAGCTCACTTTTCCCCTTCTAAAAGAAGCTTTTCTCAGTCTTTCTTAATCTCAGTGTCTTTCTTTTGAGACTACTCCATCCCCAGTTTATTCTTGTTTGTACTTCATTTTCACTTAGTTGTTTGCATTTTACCCACCATTAGAGCTCTTTGAGAGTTGGGGTTGTCTTTTTGCCCTTTCCTGTATCTATAGTATTTAGCATAGTGTTTAGGGAGGACTAGTTCCTCTGGTGTGAGGGTTTGCCCAGCCATTTTCAGGGATGCTCATGCACCTTTGGTGTTTACCTTTCATCCAACCTGATGCTCCAAAAAGCTGTAGCATGCCCAGTGGCCACACTCAGGTAAAACAATTTCAGTAGATGGGCTAAACCAGGTTGAGGTTAATTGACAGACCTCAAGTCTGACTGTGAGTTAGAGGGATGCCTACCCCAAACAGGTGAAGACATCCCCTAATGCAGTGATGGGCAAACTTTTTAAAGAGGGAGCCAAAGGAAAGGAAATGCTCATCTGTAAGTCTATTTCTTTTTTATTATTATTTATTTTTTAAACCCTTAACCTCTATGTATTGGTTCCTGTGTTATTTAGAATTTCTGGGCTTCCATTTAGAGGTATTGGAGCTCATTTGAGTCTTAAGATATGTAGATATATGATAAACTTCCTGTGGACTTTGAGACTATATTTTTCGTGATCCAATGGGTTTCCAGTTTCTGACGTGATGACGTCAGACAACGGGAACCAATGTAGAGCATGACTTAAATTAGGGGTGGAGCTTGGGCTCTCATTCTTTCCTACGAAGCAGCCAAAGGAAATAGAAGGTATGGACTGGTGGGCAGTTTGAATAGATCTTAGCCAAGCACATGGTACAATTTTATTCTATCAACATGGGCCTAAATAAAATATCAGTTTTCCTCATAATATCAGCCTTTATCATTTTTTTAAACCCTTAACTTCTGTGTATTGGCTCATAGGTGGAAGAGTGGTAAGGGTGGGCAATGGTGGTTAAGTGACTTGCCCAGGGTCACACAGCTGGGAAGTGTCTGAGGCCGGATTTGAAACTAGGACCTCCCGTCTCTGGGCCTGACTCTCAATCCACTGAGCTACCCAGATGTCCTCTCTCAGTCTATTTCTAAGGCAACTCCTTCGAAGTTTCAATGCTTTGAATCCTAATCTTTGTATTCATCAGATTAGGAATAATGTCGCTTGGCCAGAAAGAACATTCTAGGGGGCTTCCTCTGGCCTGCGGGCTGTAGTTTGCCCATCACTGCCCTCATGGAATAGGTGGATGAAAACAATTTGTTCCAATAGCCATGAAGGTGGGTAAAGCATGAACCGAGGAGTTCTTAGAGCTTGGTCAGACACTGAATATCCCCAAGTCATCCACTGCATCCCAGGCCATCACCAGTTGTCTTGACTTTTGTCTTGACTAGAAGAGAGAGTGAGATTGATGACTTTGTATAACTTTACCTTCACTTAAATCCATTTCACATCCCAGTCAAGACATTAATAATCATGATGTTATTGGTCCTCTTTGAAAAGGAAGGATGAACAATGACAGCAGTGCCTAATACATAGTAAGTGCTGAATAAATGCTAGTTGAGTGACTGGGGGTGTGGGGTGTCAGAAAGAGGGAGGAAAAGATAGAGAGAGGGAAGAAAGGGGTGAAAGGGAGAGAGAGAGAATTTTAAAGTAATTACCCTTTATAAAGCTGTTTCTTCTCCTTCTACTTCCCATTTGGAAATTTTATTGGGCATCATTTTATTCTCCTACTTTTTTATCCATTCCTGGACAAAACTAGGATCAGAGATTTAGACTTAAAGCTACAAGGGACCTAAGAGGGCAGTGATTCATATTATTTTTCCCTCATTTTACAATTGAGGAAAGTGAGGCAGAGAGATGTTTAAGTGACCACCTCTTGTCACAACTAGTATGTGTCTAAGGCTCAAGATAGAACTCACTCCAAGACCAGAACTCTGTCTACTATATCACCTAGCATCCTTCTAAATAGCAACATTCATATAGGAAAAGGTATTTAAAACTAAGCCAGTAAGAAGGTGGTGAACTATTTTTGGAAATTATGATAGCATATAATGTAAGAGGGTCAGAAATGAAATGTACATGTCAATTCAATAAACATTTATTAAGCAATAATAATGTGCCAGGCCCTGTGTTCTAAGTGCTTGTGATACAAAAACAAATATGAAAGAGTGGCCTAAAGTAGCCTATTTTCTACATATAGCACATTAAAATGGAGAGGAGCTAGTTTATAACAAAAGATTTTAAAATTTATTTTTCTTTCTATGCCCAATTAATGATTTCATTAATGTAAAGATAATCTCCCCAGTAAAGATCAAGCAATAAAGCAATAAGCATCTATTGAACCTAATATGTGTCAGGCACTGTGCTAAGCTCTGGAAATAGAAAAAGAGACAAAAGACCATCTTTCGCCTCAAGGAGCTTAAAATCTAATGAAGGAGAGAATGTAAACAAATAAATACAAAGCAAGCTGTGTACAGGATAAGGAGGCTATAATTAAAAAGGGGAATAGAAACTTTAATCATTAGACCTGGGTTATTCTTCTGGACACTGAGAAGTTATGGTAAGTGATGTAATTAGTGACATCCCCATTTCAAACAGCCAGTATATATCAGAGGTAGAATGGGAACTAGGGTTTTTCTGATTGCAAATCCAGCCCTACATCCAATATGCCAGACTGTCTTCCAATAGTAGTATTGATTTTGTTTTTGTTTTGGGAATTGATTTGGTTTAGTTTCAATCCAGATCTGTGATTTTTATTGGTATAATGGACATATGCATATAAGCAAACTTTTTGCAATTCAAAGTTTTTTAAAGTTGCCTGTGGTATATATTAGAAAAAACAACCGCTTGAACACATGGGTTGATGCAGACATGGTTAGTGATGTAGACCTGAAATGACCACACCAATGCAACTATCAATAATATGGAAATAGGTCTTGATTGATGACACATGTTAAAACCAGTGGAAATGTGCGTTGGCTATGGGGGGGGGGGGGAGGTGTGACGGGGAAAGTAAAAACATGAATCATATAACCATGGAAATTTTTTTCTAAAAAAATAAAATATTTAAATTAAAAAAAAAAAAAAGAAAAGATATTGAGCTCAAATCTCCCTGCCTAGGACAGCCCCTCTATTTCCTAAATCGTACTGCCTCTATCTATAAATAATTACATCTAGGATGGTATAAGAATAAAGTAAAATACCCTTTAGTTTTGGGGTGGTCATATCTGACCAGGAAAGACCAAAATTGTGGCTAGACAAGTAGGAAAAAAATGACTTTGCACAATGGAATGAGCTTTTCTGTCAGTTTTTTCCACACACTCCCTCTCTATGTGAAAGGATGGAAGATTTGAAATTAGAAATTTAGGAACTCCAAGTCCCAGAGCTATTTTCCAGTTACTGAAAAAAGCCATTACCTGCAAATTAAGTGTAGTTTACTATTCAGAGATCAAAACCAAGAGATAAGACTTACCTTGGGCTAGAGTGAGGTCTCCAATAAAGAAACCAGGAAATTCAGTAACAAAGAAAAATTAACCTTAAGGGCATTAGCTGACTAGGTATTAGTCTGTTCTTTGTTTCAAAGAGTTTGATGGCTGTGTGGCTAAGACTTTCCTTTTGGAGGTTTTGATGGAGATGAAATATGTTAACTCTGGATAGGGAGAAAGTCAAGAAGCATTTGTGTTTGTGTTTCTCCAGGACAAGTTTTTGTTGAAAGGAGGCAAGGACTTTCCAAAGAGCTTTAAGAGGGCAGGTAGGTAACTCTGGATTGAGAGCTGTGTGGTGAAAGTGAAGGGAGGAAGGTAGGAGGATTGGAGGAATGGGAGAAAGGAGAGAGGAAGGTAGAGGAAGGTAGAGGAAGGGAAAGGAAGGTAGCAATCCTCAGCCCCTGGTGGGGGAAATTGATTAGAGCCCTACAGGAGCTCAAATACATGATCAGTCCTTACTGCTCTTGTGCTTTGGAACCAATTTACAATGTTGATTGTAAGACAGAAGGCAAAGGATGTTATTTGGGGGTTTTGGTTGTTTTGTGTTTTTTTTAAGAGAGCTTTAAAAGTCATATTTTAATTAAAAGAGCATAGTAGAGGCTATTCTTATATGGAAGAAATACTCAAGAATTTCAGCTAATCCCAAAGTTAGAAACAGAGAGAAACTCTTCAATAACTATGACTGTGCCTGGCATCATTCAGCAGAATCTATCCATCCAACAGTATTCCATCAGATAGCATCCAGTGAAGAACACTTGTCAACATAACAGAAGGCATCATCAGCCCTGAAAGGTAGAAAGCATGAGTCTTTACTCCCATGCTCCCCAATATGCCTTCCCTACACATAATCCCCATTCCTAGGTCTCTTCAAGTAACCATAGATGTTCCCTATTTGTGTCCTCCATGTGTGTTAACCATATGAATCCAGTTACTCCACTAATGTTGTATATATTTGTGGGAGAGCATCCTCACAATGTGGACCATACATGAAGATTTAGCTTTGGCTAACCACATAATTTGGAGCAGTTTTGTAGAGTTCTCTATGTGGATGATTCTATTTTAGGTGGTCTAGGCATGTACCAAATTCTCATGCTATATACACACATATATGGTTTAATATATACATATAAAATGGTACATATCCATGGTAAGTGGCATATGTGCATGTTAAATAGTAGTTAGGTAGGACAGTAGATAGGACATTACATCTGTAGTAAGGACAACCTAAATTCAAATCTGCCCTCCCACGTTTACTTAGTGTAACTGGACAAATCTCTTAATCTCTGCCTGCCTCCATTTCCTCAACCATAAAATGAAGATAATAACAACACTTACCTCACAGGCTTATTGTGAGGATGGAATATTTGAAAACTGTTAATCACAATACCTGGCACATAATAGGTGCTCAATAAATGTTTATGATATTCCTTTCTTTCTTCCTCTCTTCCTTCTTTTCTTCCTCTATTTCATATGTTTTCATATATGTGTCCCTACCACCTAGAAACGTGCCTGGCAAGCAATAAGTGATTTATAGAAGTTTGTGATTGATTATCAATTAATATTTATTAAGCATCTACTAAATATGTGGATCTAGGCTAAGTATTATATGAAGAAAGTAATGTAGACATGTATCCTGCCATCTAAGAACTTACACTCTGTAATCCATTTAGTATTGACATTTTTTTCCTGTTGCCCATATTCTTCAGATATGCATATTTTTAAATCCACTAATTAAACACCTGCTTATTTAAATATGGTCTTAAAAGTCTATTCCTGATTCTCTAATAGTATGGTTTCTCAGTTTCTCTGTGACAGCATTTATGCCATATGTGTTGAGAAATAACATCTCTATGACTAAGGACAAAATCATAGCCAACAGGGATTCAGTAATTTACTCATGTCCTTATTCAAATGAGGAGATGGGAAAGTCTATAAAGAAAATCTAGGAAGGCTGTAGGCTAACTACAGTAACTCTTTCAAGAAAAAAAATGGGTTATAAAATGGAGTCTTGTTCATAAAGGCAAAATTTCCGAGGGCAAGTTAGCTGATTGTTTTTTTAAAGGAGTAGAATTTAATCCAGTTATAAAAAGAATCATTCTTAAATCAAATCATGATCCTTTAAACTGACTCTAAAAAAGATCTGAGAGAGACGGCCTTGCTATTACTTTCCTGAAGAAAGCTATTGTTTAATGAGACACACTGGTAAATCATATATTATGAACTATCATAGGAAAACTGTCTTTGAAGATAGACTCTGGCCAAGGTCAAACTAAGCACTTTGGCCCTAGTAGATCAAAGGACATGAGCAATTTTTTTTTTTCAAAAGAAATACAAAGTGTTGTCAGGGAAAAGTTCAAATAACTACTAATAAAAAGAAATATAAATGGAAATAACTGAGGATCTTTCTCTTAGCCACCCAAGTAAAAATGATAAAAAGATAGAAACAGTGTTGGAGGGGCTATGAAAAAAAACAATAGGCACACTACTTCCCCATTGCTGGTGCAATGAAATGATCCAAATATTCTGGAAAACAATTGGGAACTATGAAAGTTTACTGAATGAACTGTTCATACCCTTTGACCCAACAAAAGCCCACAGAGGTTTTAGATATGAGAAAGGATCCTGTATGTAACAAATCATAAATAGCAGCACTTTTGTAGAAGAAAAAAATGGAAAATAAAGTGAGTACTCATCCACTGGGATGGCAAAAAAAAAATTGTGTTATATGAATATGAAAGGATATGGTATTTTAGGGATTTTTTCACATCACATTCCTTTCTTGATTTATCCCTGATCCTCTTTTCTCCTATACATCAAGCCATCTCTTTTAACAAAAGTCCCAGTGGATTTATTGGATATGGATTCTTTAGTTCAATTGCTTATGATTCTTTCTTATCTGATTTATTCCACAAATCTTTTTTTTTCTTGTACCTAAGAGATCTCAAAGGTGATTTAATTTACAGATAAAGAAACTAAGATCTATTTATGTTTTTCTGGCTCTACAAAGTACTCTCTCTTCACTATGGTAATTTAAATGGAATAGCAGTAAATCCATCAATTATTTTATGTACTATCAACATTTTTATCATGTTAACACTGCTTGGCTATGGGTAATGAATATTTCTACAATTATTTTAATCATATTTTTTTCCTTAAAGGTATAGTTACATTTTTACAAAATGCAAATATGCTCAAAATGTAAAACATACTGATTTCATTAATCTTCTGTTTTTTTAATTTGTTGATATGTTTTCGCAGAGATATAATTTTTCCTCTAAATTCTATTTGTTGTTCACCCTTCATTTTTGAAGAGGCCCAATAACATCATGATGTCTTCTCTTGGGAATTAAATGGATTTAAAGGAAACAGTTACACAAAATTATTGGGCTCTTTCTTTCTTCCAAAGTCATTAAAGTTCAATGGAAAGACAAAAGTCAAGATGACTGGAGATGGCCTGAGATACAGTGGATAATCTTGGTATCTTCAATGTCTGATCAAGGTCTAAGTGCAATAAGCATCTGCTTCAGCCATTTGTACCCATTGGAAGATATAGTTCTCATCTACCCATTCCACCAGGGGAAGTCTTCACATACTTGGATAGATGCCCCCCTAACTCACTGATGGTTTTGAAGCCTGTTAGTTAACCTCAAAATGATTTAACTTGTTTGCTTGTTGTAGCTTCTTGTAACCACAGGTGAGAGTGGGTAAAAGATGGATACCAAAAATGGATGAACAGTTTTGAAAATAGTCTTACAAGGCTAAGAGTCTTGTTATTGTCTCATTATTATCATTATTCCTTTTTACACAGCTAGTTATAATTTCCGTGATTCCATAGACTTTCTATGATTCCTCTGATCTTTAACACCCTCATTTTTCATGACACTATTAATTCTCCACTTAGATCCACACATGCTTGCTTACATTTGTCTGAGCTGTCCTTTCAGGCCTGGAATGCCCTCCCTTCTTCCCTCTGACTCCTAGCTTTCTTCAAGACTCAAATCTGACATTCTGGAAGAGGTTTTTCTCTGCCTATGGGCAATTAGTACAGTGGGCAAAGTGCTGATCCTGGAGTCAGGAACACTTGAATTCAAATCCAGCCACAAACATTTGCTAGCTGTATGACTCTGGACAAGTTATTCAATTAGTCCTGTGTGTCTCAATTTTCTCACCTGTAAAATAAACTGAAGAAGGAAATAGCAAACCATTCTAGTATCTTAGCCAAAATGACTGAACAACAACACAAACAGTAACATTTCATTATCTCATAAAACTGTAAAGAAAGTGATTAACTTATTTTTTTTGTATTTACTTACTATTTCTTTGCATCTCACACATAGTCTCTTTAATAATGGTACTATGTGGTACTGAGAAATTATGCATATTCTTTTATTTCTTTTTATTTTATTTTATTTATTTATTTTTTTTAAACCCTTAACTTCTGTGTATTGACTTATAGGTGGAAGAGTGGTAAGGGTAGGCAATGGGGGCCAAGTGACTTGCCCAGGGTCACACAGCTGGGAAGTGGCTGAGGCTGGATTTGAACCTAGGACCTCCCGTCTCTAGGCCTGGCTCTCAATCCACTGAGCTACCCAGCTGCCCCTCTTTTATTTCTTTTTAGAAGATATTATAAATCTTTTAGAGCCAATAACTCCAATAGTATGTTCAATTTTATTTCTTTTTGTTTGCCTACTTATAGTTTATCAAGATCTGAGGGAATATAAAAGTTAGTACTAGTCTATTCCTAGTATCCCTAAAACCCTACTCCCCACATTTACCTGCCTTATTTCAAACTTCCTGACTTTACTTATATTATGTATATCTTTTAAATGTATAAGATTTTACTCCACTTATGGTCTTTCTCTTTCTTCATCAATTTACTTAACTAATTCAAAATCTTCCCTGTTTCTCTAACTCCAATCTTTTACTTTATGTAGTTTGATTTTAAAGTATTCTTTCCTAATCAGTTGTGTTGTCCTTCTTATTTAACTTGCAGTTCATTCTAAATGCTTTGCAGAATGTATTATTTTGGGTTCACCTTTGCTATTTCAGCATATGCTATTCTCTTCTTTGACTTCTCATGACTATGTAATAATCTTGGGTTATTCGACTTGGCTTTCCTTCATCTTTGAACATTATTCTTCTGACTGCATGCAAAATTTGTACTTTGTTAATAAAATTATAAAATTCAACAGCTTTTTGCCTTGGGATTTCTCTAGTGGAGTATGTTTCATTGAGTTTTTCCTTCAGGTGGAAATTCATAAAGCCTGACCAATTAATCAATACTTTGTTTTCTGCACTCAAAAGCTCTGGACAGTTGTCTTCTATTATTTCTTGCAATATAGTGATCAGATTTATATACATATATACACATATATGTATATATAAAATTAGTGGCACTCAAAGCTATTGACATGTGAATGATGAAAATAAATCTGGAATTTAATTAAGGGATCATATCACTCTTGTCTTAAGTTTGTTTGTAGTATACAGGATATAACTTTTTCCTCCATTCTATGCTACTGATTTCATACTAGCCAGACCTCCTGAGTTATTTTCCCATTCTTTGAGGCATCTCTCCTAGAATGAAAACAAAGTATTTTCAAATCTCTTGTCCATTTTCCCCATCTCCCCTGACCCCACCAACTACTTCAGACATCACAAATTGTATGGAGAGATTTTGTCCAGTCTAGCACATGATTCAGTATGTTCTTTAGTCTGAAGATATTGTACTTGGCCATCTATATAGGAGAAGAACATAGATGGCAATGGTGGCATGAAAATCAAGGCTTAAGAATGCTTTAAGAGTTGTTTCTGAAAGGTAATGGTGCCTGCCTCGGGGAATGTTTGGAATCACTTGCTTCCCTCATAGGATGTTGCCATCAGCACTGTTCTACATACCTTGGAAAAGCCTTTAATTTCATAGACCCACATGGGTCATGAAGCCCCAAGAATAAAGCCTGTTGGCCTAGGGTTTTAATATCTTCTAAAGAAGAAGCTTGCTATACTCTCTAATTGCACTGGACTGCCTTCCTAGTCCTTTAGTAGGTTGGGGCTAGCAGAATATATAAATGAGGGATGGGATACTGCCAAAATTCAATAGCTTTACTAGCTATTGGGTTTCCTTAAGTAGGGCCAACATTAGCTAACTGTCATGCACCTTGTGCTCTATGTTCACCCTACCTCTGCATTTCTAGGAATTTCACTGATTCCTCCCCCTGGATTTTCTTAGATTTGCTTCCCCTCCTGGAGTGAGGAGATAGTTGATGACATTGACCTCTGCCTCAATGGCCTGTCCTATGACAGTCTGGTTGGAGCCAGTGAGTTTAACTGGGTTGACTTGACAAACCAGCTTCTGGGAATCTAGTAATGATGGATATTTTGGTAGTGGGCAAGTGAATTCAGATAATTCCTGAAACTGTAATGGAAATATGTATTGGAGGCCCTCCCAGCTGAAATTAAACTTGTCTTGACATTTCCTAGTCACTAAAAGTTTTAACCGTTTCTATAATTTACATAGGGTTCAAGCCACCTCCTCTACTATATTAGTCACTTCTGGGAAAAAATAAGAAATTGGGGCTACCCCTTTATCTAATTTGCACTTGTCGATGATGAGTTTCTAAGATCCATCTTCTTTGGGTCCAAATTACACTAGCACACTGTACAATGTAGAACAATACTGTAGTCATTCTCATGCCCATTAAGAGCAGTTGTTTCTTTAACTCCTCCTGGAATTCAATATTGTTTCATATTAGCTATTATACAGAATGGTTTAAGCAACCAGTGAGACCTCCAGCAAGTGTATATCAATAGTACTGGGCAAGGTCCCAGCCTTGTAGTCCTTACCAGGAGTACTCCTATTCCTCTTAAATATCTATTTCCAAGATATGGAAAGTGAGGGGAATGTAAATTCTAGTATATGATTGTAGTGGAATACTATTGTTCTGTAAGAAAAACAAGCAGGAGAAGATCAGAAAAACCTGGAAAGACTTATACAAATTGAAGCAGAGTGGAAAAAACAAACAGGAGAACCAGGAGAACATTGAACAATAACAGGAATGCTTTACAATGAACAACTGTGAATAACAGCTATTTTCAGCAATACAATGATCCAAAACTATTCCAAAGGACTCATGATAAAAAATGCCATCTCCTTCCAGAAAAAAAGAACTGAGTCTGAATCTAGACCAAAGAAAATGTTTTTCATTTTCTGATTTTTTTCTTTTTGAGTTTCCTTCCACAAAAGAACTAATATGGAAAAATACTTTAACATGATTGCATATGTAAAATCTATAGGAGATTTCTTACCCTCCTAAGCTGGGTGAGGGTTAGGGGAGAGGGGGAGAATTTGAGACTCAATATTCTTTGAAAAAAAATTATTTTAATCTTTTAAATTTTTGAATTAATGAGATGGATTTTAAAAAGTTGTTTTAACAACTAAATTAAATTAATAGAATAAAATATCTATGCCTACTATGTATTCAGGTTGCTTTGCCACTGCTATAAAAGTACAAACAAAAGATCTGCTCCCCACCTGTACCAACGCTTGCACCTACGCCCTTGGTGTGTTCTTTCACTTACCTCTTACCCCTATCCCCAGATGAATGGGAGTTACTTCATTCAATTAAGTAGTGTCCCAATTTCAGTTGCAAAGCTGTCCACTATAGATCTGTTTCACATCTCTGTCCTACCTGATGGTGATTTAAGGATAAGTCCTTCTGTTTCCCATCTGCCTTCATGTTTGTTTGGTCTGAGGGAAGTATTCACCTCTCGGATGCTTACAGGGCTTTAATTTTATGAGGTCAGAATAAAGAAGAACAGAGTTGATAGCATACCTCCTTCTTCCTGTTCTAATATTTTTGTACTAGAATACTAAATATTGGTCTATGCTGTTTCTTTTGTCTATCCTTTGCTTCAGCAATCAGATGTATAGCTCACAAGGACTATTAATGACCTAATCTGCATCCCCTCCAGCTACCTAATATCCTGAACCTGGTCCTTAGTGCAGTTTTTAACAGTTGGCCACCCATAAATAGCTAAGTATTTCTAAGGGTGCTTAGTACTGACACTGAGTTGGCCAGGGTCTGAGTCATGAGATTCTGCAATATTGCACAGAACCAGAGATGTCTATAGACTGCCTGAGTCTAGCCTCCAGATCATCAAAAATACATGCCACCATCTCCATATTGTCCCTTAAACCACCACAACTTCATTTAGCATCAGGGAAATCATCTTTAGTGGGCCTTTCCTAAAGAACTTACCCCTCTATCTCCTGAAATATTATGGTCAGGGATCTATGCATGATGAGGTTAATTATTTCTAATTGCTCCTGGAGGAATGGGTCAACTTGACTTCCAGTGACCCTTACCTCAAGTACAAACAGCCTGAAGCCTATTTTTATCTCAGTTTTTCCCTCCATTCTTCTTTCCTTTGCATGGACAGCTAAAGTTAGCACCCACTGCTGGATAGGGTCATGATTTGGGGAAAGAGTTTCTGCAGCCTCAAGGTTCCCTTCCCAATGGTCCGGCTCCAAAGCACAGAAAGTATGTTTTCAGCCAAACTAGTTCCTCTTTCTGTTCTCTTTTCTTTCCTTGACTGGGCAGAAGCAGTGTCTGTAGCTTCTCATGGAGTGGGAAATGGCGGTTCTGTCCAAGTAGAGTTACTGCAGTTATGGGACTCTCTTTCTACCTGAAATCTAGACAGCACAGACCAATGTCTGAGCTTGTGCTCTCTGTGTAGACCCATGGGAGCCAAGTGCTGAGCTCAAAGTATTAAAGTTCTCCTGTGTTAATTCATAAGAGTTCAACCTTACTCTGGGCTGTTTTCTTATCTCGAGGACTTAGCTCTAATTACTCTACCTCTGGCATAATTCCTTTGTTTCGAGTTTGGGGGATTGGGGAAGGTTTGCAGAGTGTGACTAATCTATCTTGGGTTTGGTGTTTTGGGGTTGGGTTTTTTTTTTCATTCCTCTAACTGATATAGGCAACTTCTGCAATTTCAGACAGTGAAATGCTTGTGGCTCTCCATTTTTTTCTTTCCAAGGACCCCAAGGATCCTATTCACAACCTTATTAACTTTCCCACTGGCTCACATGGCATAATTAAACTAGGGATGGGAAAAAAACAGAGATCCTTCCTTTATTTCTCCTCCCTATTCTTGTACTTATCTCTAACTGAAGTACCTGGAGAACTGTTCCTTCTCCTAAGGATCAGCTAATATACTCTGCAATTACCTGCCACCAAGCTTGTCAACTCCATCTATAAAAATAGAGCAGTAATGTGGCATTACTGTGCCACAGGCTGATAGTGAATCAGCCTAGAAACCAAAATGGTCTGGATTCAAATCCTGCCCCTGATCTATCCTGCCTATATGACCCTGGGCAAGTCATTTAAACTCTGTGCTCCAGGCAAGTTTCAAATAAAATAGCTAGCATTTATATAGCATTTAAAACTTTGCAAAGATTTTATGAATATTGTCTCATTCAAGCCTCCCAAGGACTCTGAGAGGGAGGTGCTATTCTTACCTTCAATTTACAGATGAGAAAACTGAAACAGAAAAAAGTTAAGTGACTTGCCCAGGGTCATTAAACTACTGTGTCAGAGATCAAATTCAAACTTGAGTCTTCCTGACTCCAGCCTCAGTGTGTCTATCCACTGAGTCACCTAGCTCCCTCACAAAGGCTACAAGTTGAAGAGAAAGGGGTCAAACTCCTTTGATAGAAGGAATGTCTCCACTGGGAGCTCCTTCTATTAGTGAAATCACAGGTCTAGTACCTCTCCCTATCTTTTATGATATAATGTTTGTTTTTAATTTTGGTATTATGACCGAAAGTATTTTTACAACTAAAAAGTCTTCTAAATTTTCTTTTTGTTAGGGAGTAGAGGGAACTGATAGTTCTGATGCTCTCAAGGAGTCCTGCCTGTCCTTTTGCTCCTTATTCCTAGCACAGGTATTGTTGGAAGGAGCTGTCCTTTGTCTGGGTTTATTGTATAAGAAAGCGCACCAGTTATTTACTGATGAAAATGAGATGGCAACAACAAGCAATGGGAGACAGTGTTGTTTTTCATTTTGCATTGATACTCTCTGCAGAAGCATGCATTTCTCACATTCATCTTCTCAAGGCCTTTATTGTCCTAGTATCCTGTTACAAATCAAGCCAGCGACTGCAGGCCCATGAAATCCCATCAGAATGCTGAGAGCAGTGTATCACAGTACCAGGCAAGGGAGTCAATGCAGAACAATAAGTATAATAGGGAAAGTATTAACCCAAAATGAAATGGGGACAGTGTGCTGCATGCCAACACCATTAAAGTGTCTCTTTTCTGGCTGGAAAACTACTGCACCAAATATCAGTGACTGAGCTTTATAACCAAGCGAAATTAGAGTGACTCTGCTCAAGCCTTGGAGATAAATAGCTTGAAGTAAACACTGCTATGGCCTTGCCAGCTCTCCCAGAATATTCATGGCACCTCTTTCGTTTAAGTAAGTCCCTTGCTGGTGAGCAGTTTGGAGGTTTAAAGAACAGTTCTGAGCAGGGATGAGAAACTGCAAAGAATTCTGGATCTATACATCTGATAAGCATTTTTTTCCAGACTTTGATCTTTTTTTTTTCTTTTGCTCATGCATGTTTGTGCATTATCACCTTCGGCATCTTATAATAATTCTCTTTTGACTTGTTTGGAAAGGCAGGGATGAACTTATTTCAAAGACTCAGGATGAACTTTAAGGTCTGCCCTGAGGATATATATTTCAAGTACCCTACCCTTCCATCAGTGACTCTGCAAGTTTGGTGGAATAAGGTGATCATCAAACAGATAAGGCATTTGGGGATAAGAATGAGTAGCCTCCCAGCTGGGTTTTCTGATGAATGCCAGTATAGCAATTCTATGGTGGGGTTGCCAATGGATTGTACCTATGTCGTACAAACAGCTCTTTAGATATTCAGCTTCAGGGTACTTACAGATCTACTATCCATTATCCCATATCCATCTGTTATGATGTTGTGCCCTCCAAACCAGAGACCATGCACTAGAGGACTTAACCCTTTCAGCTCTTGAACTCCTGTTCTGAGAAGTCCTTGTTTTGATTAGTGAATGACTAAGAGGCCACAATAGATAGAGCTCTGGGTCTGGAGTCAGGAAGACCTGAATTTAAATCTGGCTTTAGGACACTAGCTGTGTGACCCTTATTAACTCCCATTTGCCTTGGTTTCCTCAACTGTAAAATTGGGATTATAATAGTACCTACATCCCAGTATGGTTGTGAGAATCAAATGAGATAATAATTGTAAAGCACTAAGCACAGGGCCTAAGGGTGCACAGAAGGCACTCAACAAATGTTTTCTTCCTTCCTTCCTTCCTTTCTTCCTTCCTTCCTTCTTTCCTTCCTTCCTCACATGACTTGTCATGTCTAGCTGGTTGCTGCCATTTTTTCCTTTATCTATCAGCCCTCTTCTACCTTCCAAAACTGGGATCATAATTCTTGCTCTATGGCTTCACTCAACATCCCTGTGACTTTAGAAAGCAAAACACCCCATTCCTGGCCACCTGTCACCTCTATATCATTGTCTCCTCCTATTAGAAAGCACAAAGCAAATCTGTACTTTTCCAAATCCATTTCTTGTAACTTTCTTCTCCAAAATGTAGAACTCTACATGCTAAGAAAGAATAACTTGAATATTTAAGATTCTGTACACACCATAGTGGGGAAATGGAGCAGTTATCCACATAATTAAAATTAAAAGAAAATACTTTAGCCTTAATAATATTGATAATACATGTAGAAGTATTTCTTTACTTCTCTTAGGGCTTGTGTAGATATATTCATAGATCAATACAAAATAAATGAGTTTAAAATTAATTAAAGTCATATCAAAGAGTCTAGGAGGTGAGGAAAAATTAGCATTAAAATTTTCTAAATAATTTCCTCCTGAAGCAAACCAAACCACTCTTTCTATGACCTTTAAGTTCTTGAAATCACTTGTTGGTTTTACTGAATAGAAACTGAAAGTTCAATAAAGGGATTTACAAGATCTTCCAGTCCAATTCTAATAATAATAATGATAGCTGACATTTACATAGTGCTTCTAAGTTTACAAAGCACTATTGAGATGTGTTACTAAGCTATGTATATTTAAGTAGACTGTACTGGTTTCCCTTTAAGGGGGTAAGGAGGCCATCTTTTAGAAAGTGTTTGGTAAGAAGAATAGGGTTTGAACCATCAGTGAGGCTTCCTAGATGGATAGGGCACAAAAATCTCTGCATATGGGTAGTTGTTCACCTGAAGATTTAGCTGAATTCACACTGCCCTATAGTACATCTTTCTGTCCTAACTTTGCTGGGCAAATTCAGAATAAAGAGTAACATGTTTTTATGAATAATTATTTTCTTTTTAAATCTCTTTTTGTAAATCAGCTTATTTTTATTGCATTTTATGGTCTACGAATGTTGCTTTCCCATCCCAAATCCAAATCACTAAATTGATCTGAGCAAGGTTTGGTCTAGTTGCTTTAGGGAGCTAGGTGGCACAATGGATAGAGTGCTGAACTTGGAATCAAGAAGGCCTCAGTTAAAATATGGCCTCAGACATTTATGAATTGTGCAAGTTATATACTCTTCATCTCAGATTCTCCCTCTGAAAAATAATGGAGATAATAATAGAACTAGTGTAGAGAGGATAAAAGGAGATCATATTTATAAAATGTTTTGCAAAGTTTAAGGTGCTATATTACTATTGTTATTATTAATAATATATACATTATTTCATTTGATCCTCAAAACAACCCCTTGCAGTAGATAGTAAAAGTATCAAGATCATAAGATCTTTGAAGTAGTGGAAGGAAGAGGAAAGAATATTAAACTTAGAGTCTCAGGGCCTTTATTTGAATCCTAGTTTTGCCACTCACGTATCTACATGAATTTGAACATGTAATTTAATCTTTTGGGGTCTCAGTTTCTTCATCTGAAAAAAAAGAGGAAGGTTACATTAAATGGCTTCTACATTCTCTTTTAGATCTAGGATCCTATGACATCAGAAAGGGAACAAAATTTTTCCACTCTACCATGTTAGAGATGCAACACTTTCACACCAAGCATGGTCAAACTTTAGAACAGTGAAGTCCATGAGTAAGTGTCCAGAAATAAAAATCACAATTTTAGAATCATCCAGAATTTGTTTGGGCTTAATTATATAGTGACTAATGTTATTTGGAGTAATTTATGTACTCATGTTTGTTTGTTTGTTTTTTTAATGACAAAAGATTGCCCTCAAAAGGGAATAGGCCTTTGGGTTTGGGAGTACAGGTGAGTTGATCAGAACCCTGCCCTCTCCAATTCTTCCTTTCTTCTGGCCCCAAAAATAAAGACATGAACTTCTTCCTTCTAGACACTGTCGACTTTATTTAGCTTAGAATGTTAGTGTTTTAAGGTATTTTCTTAGTCCAAATTCCCCCATTTTACATATGAAGAATTAATAGCTAATGTTCATGTCAGTTGGTTCAGAACCAAATACAAACACACAAGAAAATATTCTCTTCATAGTATGCATACTGAAACTTGAGTTTCGACTTTGATTGAGACAGTAACTGAGTCAGTAAAGATTGAGGATGAAAGACAAGATCCTGAATCAAAAGATTGGCAAAGGACCTGAAGATGAGGGAAAACAGGAACTATATTCTTGCTTTCTTACAAATTCTAGTTATCCTAAAAGCCAAGATATAAACACCTTTTAAACCCCAAAAATTCAGTAGGTCTGTCCCTTTCACTGTTCTCTAGCTCACTGAGAGTGCAGGAGCAAAGAACAAGAGGCCTTTTTGAAATGGTTCTGCAGCCGAAGTGTCTCCTTTTCACCACGTACTTAGCTGACCAGAACTTCTTATAGAATGTCTATTTACACTCTGATCTTTCCAAAGCACTTCCCTTATATGCTATCATGATTCTTCCAGAAGCAGGTTTCCCAGCTTCTTCCTATGGAAAGTCACCATCCCAAGAGCCCTCTGTATAAGGTGAACTCCCATTTCAGAAGTATATAAAGGAATTGCAAAGAAAGTGTTATAGGATATGGGGGTTGGGAGAAATCTGGATGGATCCTAGAGACGTTAAGAATTGAGCTGCTCTGTAAACTTGTGTCTGATTTCAAATGGAAAAGATGAGAAAGATAGCAGATGGGGAGCCAGGTGGAGAAAGAATTCAAGGCCTAGGGAATAACATAAATAAAGGCAAAGACTGAGGTGGGGAAAACATAGCATATGGATAGGGCATAATCAGTGGGTCAGTCAAATATTTATTAAGTACCTACTATGTGCAAGGCACATAAGCACTAAGGATACAAAAAGAGGGAAAATATGACCTGTCCTCAAAGAGCTCACAATCTAATATGGAAGACAATAAGCAAATAGATGTGTTCAAACAAGCTATATACTGGATAAATGAGGAGAAGAGGATTTTTAATGGGAAGGCAGAATTTAAAGGAGTTGGGAAAGGCTTCCTGGAGAAGATAGGATTTTAATACAGACTTAAAGGAAGCCAGGGAAGCCAAGAAGCGGAGATGAGGAGGGAGAGAATTTCAGACATGGGGAAACAGCCAAGAAAATGTCTGGAACTGAATTCATGGAATAATAGAAGAGTAAATGGCAGGGAGTGAGATATAAGAAGATGAGAAAGGGAGGAGAAGGCTATGTTTTGAAGGGCACTGAGCACCAAAAAGAGGATTTTGTATTTGATATTGGAGACAATGGAGTTTATTTTGCAAAGGATTTTCATGATTAGACCTGGGTTTGGAGAGGAGAAATCACCATGGTGCTGAATGGGGGATAGATTGAATTTTGGAGACTTGAGATAGGCAGACCAACCAGGAGTTAATTGTAATAGGTCAGGTATGAGGTGATGAGTACCTGTGCCAGAGTGAGGGCAGTGTCAGAGAAGAGAAGAGGACATATTTGAAAGACAAACATAGAAGTGGTGCATTTATATGGAATGGCAAAGTCAAGGGTGTAACCATTTGTGGGGTGGGTAGGACATGAGAAGTAAGTAGGATGAGGAACTGAGTGGTTAGGGTGTTGAAGGTAGAATCAATAGTCTTTGAAGTCTCCAAGTATGAGGGCAGGAGTTGGGAAGGAGAAGTTCCAAACTCATTGAGAAAAGAAGAGGAGTGACCAAGAGTTCTATACACGACAAGTACCAGTATTTTAATTGGGCGGTAGATATGAGTTGCCTGAACCTTAAAGGAGGAGAGGCGACTGAAAAATAGAGTTAGGGGGAGAACCTAGAAGTGACAGTGGGGAGCAAGGAGTTTTTCATCTCCCCCACTTCAACCACTGAGCTTGGGAGATATGAAGAAAGATGTAGCCAGTACTGAAATGGCTGGCCATAGACGTTATATTCTCAGGGAGGAGCCAGAGTTTGATTGGAACTTTAGAGATGAAAGGGAATAAGAAATTGGGTAGCAGGGAATGAGGAATTAGTTTAGTTTGACTCAAGAGTAGTATATATGAAAGGAAAGAGAGTAGTATGAGATAGGCAGAAAATGACAAGGCGGTATCAGGGGGTGGGGGTGGGATATAAGGAATTTAGCCTTGTATAAGTATATGGAAGTATATATAAGTATATACAATGCCTTGTATAAAAAGGCATTGAAGAGATTTCTCCCTGTTGATTTTGTATGGCAGTTGCTCAGAAACTCCAGTGGTCCCATGGTTCATTGCCAGGCATTGTTCTACTAGGCACATGGGAGTGATTGAGGAATGTTTTCTCTATTTCCAAATTCTTGCTTTGTCTGGAATCTTTAACTGGGGTGCTCTATCTTTTCCTCAAAAAGATGAATCAGCTCCTTACTGCTTTTTTAGTTGACTATAACCTTGAGGTTTTCTCCTGGCACTGACCTTTCAGAAAACAGAAGTCTTAGCACATCCTAGTCACTGGCTACTCAGAAGAAGAACAAAAACTTTCCTAGGAAAAAACCCTTCCTAGCTTTATCCCCACCCTTCCATGAGGTTATCTGTATTTGAGAGCTTTAGGTAGAATGTGCTTTCCTCTCCAGAATGATATTCTTCTCCCCTGGCCAAATTGCACAGTGCCAGAGCCATTCTTAGCTAACCAGTATTCTTGGGTATAATCATTTGTTTAATATCATTTTATTGATCTTTTGTTTTTTTATCACATATTTTTCACTATTCCCCCACTCCTACCCCAACAGCCATCCCTTATGTTAAATAAATTTTAAAAGAACAAAAGAAGAAAAAAATTCTGCAAAACTAGCCAATATATCAAATATATATCAACAACAACAACAACAAAACTCTGACATTGTAATATAATGTTCCACACCAAGGGTCCTGTACCTCTGCAAAGAAGAGGAGTGGAATTGTCTTCTTATGTCTTTTTGGGGTATCATCTTGTGTGTAATTCTATTTTTTGCAATTCTATTTCTTGTTCAGGCCTGCATATCTGTCAAAAATAAGGGTGGTGGGGTAGATAGGTGTCCAATGAATAGAGAGCCAGGAATGTAGATGGTAAGTCCTGGGTTCAAATCTGTCTTCAGATTTGAACACTGGGAAAGTCACTTAACCCTCACTGGCTAGCCTTTACTACTCTTATGCTTTGGAACCAATACTTAGTATTGATTTAAAGATCAAGAAAAAAAAGTTTTTTCTTAAAAAAAATTTTTTTTAATGTTGGATAGGAGGAAGACAAGGAATAAATGCTAGTCAACTGGAAAAAAATTAATTTTATTAACTCTTAATAATTAAATAATTAATATTATTAAATAGAAATCTATTCATTTAAGTTTCAAAGATGGTTTCAACACCTTTTCTAAGGAAAAAAAATTATTTGGCAGGAATCTTCTAATCTTACTGTTTATCTCCCAATCAGATGTTATTTCCAATACAGAGGTCAACAGGGTCAAAAACTGAGATATCAAAGTGACTAAAGTGTGACAAAAAGTCATTGAATTTAACAATAAGGAAATAATTGCTGAACTGTTTTTATTTCTTAATTTATTAAAAATAAACCAGAATGGGGGCAGCTGGGTAGCTCAGTGGATTGAGAGCCAGGCCTAGAGACGGGAGGTCCTGGGTTCAAATCTGGCCTCAGACACTTCCCAGCTGTGTGACCCTGGGCAAGTCACTTGACCCCCATTGCCTACCCTTACCACTCTTCCACCAAGGAACTAATACACAGAAGTTAAGGGTTTAAAAATATAAAAATAAATAAATAAATAAACCAGAATGTCATTTCTCTACAATGGTAGGGACAAAAACACTATATTATGTGAGATGGGAACTTAATGAAATGAGTCAAAGAAAAACCTTTTTTCTAGAATTAGGAGATTTTTGGACTGTTTGTGTAGAGATGGTAAAGATCCCCTGGAGGGATACATAAATAAAGACACATAAAACTGATGGAGATGGTTAATGGGTGGGATTAAGGTTCCAAATCAGGGGATTATTAAAGCAGTAGGGAGACCTTGGGCAGTTAGGTGGATGGGCAGTGGATGGAAAACCTGGCCTGAAGTCAGGAAGACTCATCTTCCTGAGTTTAAATCCAGCCTCTGATTATTTAAGTAGCTGTGTGACCCTGGGTAAGTCACTTAATCCTGTTTGTCTCAGCTTCTTATCTGTAAAATGAGCTAGAGAAGGAAAAGGCAAACTACTCCAGTATCTCTGCCAAGAAAACCCCAAATGGGGTCACGAAGGGACAAACATGACTGAATGACAACAGTGGAATAAATGATTTCTGAGAGGTCTTCCAACTCTAAAATTCGATGGTTCTAGCATTCTGTCTTACAGATGCTGCACAAAGCTTTGTGGGACACTGATGCCAATTTCTATTTTTGTAGCGGTGACGTAGTCATTTGAGAACAGCAATGAAAATAGTGAAGTGTAATTAATTATTATTTTTATTGACAAACCAGAAGATTCTTCTTGCTGTGAGTTTTTTAACTTAATGGGAAATGCCATCACATGGCCGAAGTTCCAGTCACTTCCAAAGATAATAAACCAATATGGAAAAGCGAACTCATAAGTATAGATGTGGAGAGAGTATTTAGAGGAGGTGACAAATTAGGCCAGAAGAATTCATTTTATTTTATTATCAAAATAATGAGGAAGCATGGTTTGGACCCCCTCCCCCATCTTGTCATAGGGTGATAGAACACTGACTTGTATGTAAACTGGGCTCAGTCTCCCATAGACACTAAGCAGTAGTGTTTACCAGTCTCTCCAAAGACTTTAAAATGAACGAGGACACACACCAACAATCCATGTCTTAGAGGTCATAGAATCATAGAATGCCAAGCCTTGTCAATTTTTACTTAAAGTATTTAAATTATTTAAATATTAAGAGTATTTAAGTTTTTACTATGTGCAAAGCATCATGTTAATCACTAGGGATACTAAAGGAAGGTGAAAAAAAAAGTCAGACTTAGAAGGAACCTGTGGTCTAACTCCTCTCTTTAAAATATGATAGAACTACATCCAGAGAAATCATGATGTGCCCTAGGTAATAGCTATAGCTCCAGGACATTTCTATCCCTGATCCACATCATCACGGATGGTTCCTCCTCCTTACATTTTCAGCCATTTACCACAGATACTATTCATCAGCAGGATCGTACACCCTCTGTTAATTGTCTAGGTCCAAAACCAAAAAGACTATGGCAATTCCATCAACACAAAACAAAACAAAATTCCAACCTTTGAAGCGATTTGAAATCCAAGTTAAGGCAAAGATTTGAGGGAGTAAATTATAACCACCTTGTAGTTAACAGTTTTAAGTTTCTTTATCAGGCTCAGGGGAGTGATGAGGTAGCATTACTGTACTCCATATCAGATGTTAACACCCCAGTGGCTAAAGGGGAATTCCTAAGACAGACAACCCTGTAGGACTTGTAAAGGGGCTTTTATTCCTGAGAACATTCATTTAACGAAATTAAAACTCCATCAATCTTCCTACCTTAGGACACTTAAAGATTTTTCAAAGATCCAGAAGCCCCTGTATCTAACCCTTGCTCTCATTTTCAGTTGTCTTTTTGTATTGCTGGTTTTCTCCCCTCTCAATACAGAGAATCATCATTTAAATTGCAGAAGGTGAAACTGAACATTTTGTCAGCTATGACCCGGCATTTTTTTTTTTCAAAATTCCCATTGCTTTTGTGAAAACAACCCAACTCTCCAAAACCTAAGTTAGCAACAGTGCATAGCAACAGAGGAGAAGGGGAAATAAGGAGAGAACATAATGGTGAGAGAGCCTTTTAAAGGAGGAAGGTCAGGGGCTGGATTGAAGCATCCAGTAAAACTCAGATTTGTGAATGAATGATGCCCTTCAGAAGGTGAAACCTTGGAAGGAATTAATATGGATGTGAAAAGAATAGATGGAGCCTTGATGGGCTATCTGTGAAAGTTGCTAATTGCCTTCCTGAGCCTAAGGTTACTGAAGCTTTTTTTTTTCTTTTTGCATAACAACTGAAAGGGAAATAGAAGAAAACTTGGACTCTTGGCTGGTAATTGAATCCATTCTTATCTCTTTATTCAATAGGTCTCTGGAAAGGAGCCTGAAAGGTGTACAGCATACCTAGTCTTTTGTTCCAAAGCCAAAGCAAATGCAATAGAGGTAATTTTAAATAAAAATATCTCAATTCCAGCTAGGGTTCTTAACAACTTTTTTTTTTTTGCCAATAACTAGAAATGAAAATACTAATAACTCTACCCTGTCATTTTTATCTTTTGCCAAAAAGTTATCTTCCTGGAGATTCCTACTTCACATATTAACATCTAAAAGAAGAACTGAAATATAGTCTAATAAAACCAAATCTAATTTCAAAACTTTTAACACTAGAGACCTTAAGAAATCTGGGTGTTCTTTCTCATTTTCAAAATGATTATGAATGTTGCTATAATTCTCCATTTAAAGACATTAAAAGACAACACTCCATGAAGTCTAATTATGTTGTTCACTTTTCCATCATCCATATTTTATCTGAAAGTGATATCATGTGATCTTAATCCAACTGATTTTAAGAATCCTACTGAGCAAAGTATTTAATAAGCTAAACATTGAATATAATTATAGAATATAACTCCAACAACTGCAACAATCTGAAAATGGATATTTTGAAAAGATTAATCTGGAACATTTATTATTATTATTAGCATTATCATAATCATTATTATTTGTTCACAGAAGAAGTAGAAGGGGTTTGGTCAAAATACTCATAGGTCCTTAAGAACACCGCCTAGAGCCTGTCACTAATGGGAGGAATGACTAACATGTGTTTTCACATAAGCAGCCCTTATTTACTTAATAGTCATTTTTTCAGTAACTTTAAGCGATGCTCCCCCTTTGAAACACAGCAGCATTGAATATGCCCCATCTGGAATGTCAATTCAACACATGCATTGAGAAATTACAAAATGAAATGACTTAATTTTTTGCCTCTAATTCCGGCATCAGTAATACCAGTCATCTGGTGTAGTTTCTTTAGGTATTAACTGTTACAAAGCTGGACCAGTCAGTCAAAGCCTTTAAAGAATTGATGATCAAGCAGTTTGGTGGGAGTTTTCTTTCCATTTTTAGCTTCCTCTCCTCTTTTCTTGTGTAGTTCACTTCCCAGGGGTCTTCTTTTTTTTTTTCTTTTAAGTGGTTTAAGTTTTCTATTTTCTTGTCTTTTCTGTTGGAAATAACTTTTCAACTTACCATACCCCCTGGGCAGCTATTGGATGAATTTCTTACAAAAAACTGGGAAAATTTCTCTCAACAAAGAGATAAATGAATAAAATTACCTTAAAATAAAATTAAAAAATAAATGAGGGTTTACAACTCAGCTCACAATTTCCAGCTTCTGTTCCAGTTCTTTATCCCCTATACTAGTGATGCTGAAGCAGTAGAATGGGAAACTAAATGGGGTGAAGGCATGAAAAATACTCATAGGCACAATTCAGTACAATGTAAATAATTCCTTTCAACACAAAAAGGCTTGAATAAGTTGAGAAACCCAAGGCTAACTATAACTAAAGTAAGTCATTTAGGATTACTGAGGCTACCAGATTCATTCCAGGATTCCAGTTTGCAACTCTGAGTAGCATTAAAAAAAAAAAAACAAACAGAAATATTAGTTCTTCCAAGATTTCTATAATATAGTGGATTGGTTTTCTTTGAGTATGAGGACCCATATTAAAATGACTATTTGTATATATGTGCATATATATGTTTGTGTATATGTGTATATATAAATATGCATGTGCATATGTGCCTTAGCTCCTCCATCTGATACTAATTGTAATCAGTGGTAACTAGGCAGGCTGGGAAATTTAGAGGGCACCAACAGCAATATCCTGGGTGTATTTCCTTATGACTGCTCCAGCCCCATGGTAGAACATTGAAAGGGCTATCAGAAACAATCATTTTTTCAGTCAATTTTGTGGAAGTTTTCCGATCTGACAAGAGAAGATTGGAAGAAAGATGGTAGAGAGGGGTGGACATATTTTTTTTAAATGACAGTTTTTAAATGTAGCAAAAAAAGGTATTTTTTCCACCCACGAGGACTAGGGTTCAGTTTGTAAGATATTGGCAATTATATAATTTAGTTCAGCTGTTAAATCACCTGTGTTGTTCCCATCAAGTTCTATTATTAACTGGTCAACTAAACTCAGTTTTCCCCATGCTAACAGAGCAAACAAGTAAGAAACATGCATCTAAAGAATAAAGCATTTCATTAGAAATGAAATAAATATAAAATCATATGGAAACCATCTCACACATTCCTTAGCTAGTGACAAACTCCTTCCCACAATTCTCTGGGGTATGGGGATGTAGTAGGCAGTGTGTCTCCTTTGCCTCCTCTGTGATGCAATCACCCTTCTCACAGGTGCAATTTTACGGGAACAAAGGTATTGGAAACTACCCAATACGCAATTATGTAAGAGGCCTGGGCATGCTAGAAAACATAGCCCCACTCTCCTTAGGTATGCCTCTTTTACTGATATGTGTGAACTATTATAAATTCAGTCCACAAAAGGTGTGTTTGCCAATTTTCAAATTTATATATGGCTTCTCTGGTGTCTAAAGTCCATAGATTGGGAACTACTGATTCTTTGATTACTATCCTGCAATATAGTCAATCAATCAAAAAAGCATTTATGAAGCTCCCACTCTGTGCCAGAGATACAAAGAGAAAAGGCAACAACCCTTTCTCTCAGGGAGATTACATCCTCTTAGGGGACAGAGCACAGGTAAGTATATATAAATTTATACATAATAAATATAAGAGAATTTGAAGGGGGAGGGGCAGGTAAAAGAGAAAAGACCTCATGAAGAAGATAGCCATGAGCTGAAACTAAAAGG
Source organism: Gracilinanus agilis (assembly GCF_016433145.1). Classification (NCBI taxonomy): domain Eukaryota; kingdom Metazoa; phylum Chordata; class Mammalia; order Didelphimorphia; family Didelphidae; genus Gracilinanus; species Gracilinanus agilis. The sequence continues at coordinate 273,465,978 of NC_058130.1, read as the reverse complement.
ATATCAAGGATTCCAAAAAGCGAGAGAGGAGGCAAAACATTCCAGGCATGATATCAGCCATGCAAGACATCTAAAGGTTATCATGGGGCTTAAAATGGAAGGCTGAGAACCCAAGAAGCCTATAAGGGAGGATAAAAGTGGATATATTGATCTGATCTTTATCAGTGCTTCACCTGGAAGCAGGTTATAAGGAATGTCTGTTTAAGGGGCTATAAATGTGTAGTTCAGCTAGTGATGGTAAACGGTGACAAGAAATCTCATGGCCTAACCTAGCAATTCATTTATTTACTAATTTGATTGATGGTAAGAAGGGATATGTAGTCTGATTCTCCCTGTGGCTGACAAATTAAACATTTCTAAAATTCAGTTTGTTTTTTTCCACCACAACAGCTTAGTCAACTGAGTCATACATTTAGTGTTTGGTTTCAGCATTTTAGATAGCCTCCAACATCAACTTAACCATCCTTTGAGTTGGGATTTCTCATTGTATAGTCAGCCTCTATAAGTAGATTTATTTAAATAATTAGTTCCATTCCCTCAGATTATCCAAATTCAGTAGAACTTTTCAAGAAAATGCTATTTCTTTTTTTTTTTTTACAGTGAAGGAAGGAAAATAATATCCAAGGGAGACTTTTTTTGGTTTGGTTTGTTTTTTTAAGGAGGGAAGTATATTCTAATTAAAAGGAAAACATAAAATTAGGTAGAGACATTAGTGTTCTTAATTCTATCTGTTGCTGTATCTGAAGTATTCTCTAAATATTATCATCATATATGACAGGATAACAGGTCAACTCACTTCCCCTGCACCAATATCAAATAATCATCATAACTGCTAAACTTGGAAATTCCATCATCAACTGAAGAGATAGCAAAAAATATAGTAGAAGTGGTCTCCTAAGATAAGACAATTAATATTAAACACCAGGAATGAGAAGCAAAAGAAAACTATTCAGTTCCTTCAGTTGTTTCAGACCTAAAAGGGCTATATATTTCTTGAAGATAATGACTCTATGAATACAAAAAAAAAATTACTACCTCAAAAAAATTATCTCATATTAAAACTATCCCTGTAAACACATGTATAAGGTATAGAGGTTACAGTTTATCTCATAAGTAAGAAAGTTTAAGATTATCATAAATCTTAGTTTGGAATTATTAGGCTATTATATTGCAAAATGTGTTCCTAAAGAATAATGCTTTTCCCAAGAAGGCAGTTTGCCAATGTCTTCTTTCCTCATCTCACTCCTATTCTATTTTCTTACTCTGTAGATATATGATGAATTGATAGATGGCATTAGAGTGTTGATCCAAGAACAATAAGAAACAAGTAAGTCAAATGGAGGCAAAGATAAGGACTCCTCATGTGTAAATAGGCCCCAATGTAAGTAGGCTCACAATGTAAATGGGATTTGTTTCATTGAAGTCTCTGGGGTATAGCATTATCATGAGATCCTGTGTAAATGGATAGCCTCCAAGATTCTCCAACATCACCTTAACATGAGGCATATTCTCTCTAGGCTCTAGTTTATTTCAAGAGTTTATCAATGTTCTTTCTAGGTGTATAACTCATGGTTTTTGTTGATGTTCTCACTTGTTTTCGTTAACCTGAATAAGTCTATGAGATACAATTATGGTTTGTCTCTCTTCTTTAGGAAAAATCCAAATGGGAGCTAAGACTACTCTTGCCAACTATGATTCAGTTCATGCTAAAAGGGAGATAATTCATCTTGTCTCTTTAAAGAGTCTAAACCTCTTCTTTCATTTCCATCTGTGTTAGCATTTAATCATACAAAGAGGAAGGTAGGTGACTGATATATTTCACATTTATCAGAAACTTGGACAAACGTAAAAATGCAAAGAGAGAGACATAACTTCTGGAGGTGAAGCCAAGATGACAGAGTAATCCAGAGCAGCTCCATGCCACCATGAGAATTCTCTCTGACCAAGATTAAAATATCAACACAAAACTAATACAGGAGTGAAAGAACCAATAAGAAGACTGAGTGAAACAATTTTCAAGAAAAGAAAAACCCAAAGGGTAGGCAAAGAACAACTGGTGCATTGGGGTGAGAGGAGAGCAGTGCCAGCAAGAAGCTGTAGCAGGGAGGAAAGAGCAGGCCACACACACCCCACAACCCACACATCTGCTTTTGGGAACGTATGCCCAAATTGACCTTCAGATCCTGGGATGCTGCCTGAGCAAATAGTGGTACAAGCCAACACATACCCCTTGAAATTTCAAAGCTGTGGAGAAGTCTGGAACCCCAGTCCAGGGAATTCTAGTCTGGGCTTGAGATAATGACTTAGTTCACACTTTGGAGTGGTTGATAATACTAAGTACTAAGTACTGATCTTTTTGCCTTTAGGCTCAGGGTGAACTCCAAGACAGGCCAATCAAGGATGAGCCTGATTGGATCAAGTACACAGCCCCTGACCTGATCAAGATCAGAGTGAGATCAAAAATTTACCCCTAAGCCTGAGGCAAGTCTTTAAGCTATCAGTATCTCAAGGGTCAATTGAATCAGCAGGGGGAGGGGACTCCCAGAGCTCTCAGACCTCAGATCTTCACATCAATCCCCCCAAACCTGCCTATAATTAGACAGAAAAAATGAGCAAACAACAAAAAAAGCACCTAACTCTAATTTTTAAAATTTATTTCCTTAATTAATTTAGAATGTTTCCATAGTTACATGATTCGTGTTCTTTCCCTCCCCTCCTCCCTATCCCCTCCCATAACCAATGAGCAAATCCACTGGGTTTTACATGTATAATTGTTCGAAACCTATTCCCATATTATTAATATTTCCTTTAGGGTGATCATTTAGAGACCACATCCCCAATCATATCCCCATTGACCATGTGATCAAGCAGTTGTTTTTCTTCTGTGTTTCTATTCCCACAGTTCTTCCTCTGGTTGTGAATAGCGTTCTTTCTCATAAGTCCCTCAAAATTGTCCTGGATCATTGCATTGCTGCTAGTAGAGAAGTCCATTATGTTCGATTGTGCCATAGAATTTTTATGGAGATAAAGAACAAAGTACAGACACAAAAGGGGACAGTGAAAGCAAAAGAAACAGACACAAAGTCCATAAGAAAAATATGGATTGGACACAGATTCTGGAAGAGCTCAAAAGAGATTTTAAAAACCAATTAAGAGAGGCAGAGGAAAAGTGGGAAAAAAATGAAAGTGATGCAAGAAGAAATGGGCCAATTGAAAAAGGAGAACTGATGTAGGAAAATCAGGCCTTAAAAATCAGAACTGACCATCTAGAAACTAATGATATCATGAAAAATCAAGAAACACTAAAGGAGAATCAAAGGAATGAAAAAACAGAGGAAAATATGAAATGTCTTATTGATAAAACAACTGAGCTAGAAAATAGATCTAGGAGAGACAATTTGAGAATTATTGGACTACCTGAAAGCCTCGAACAAGAAAATAAGATGGAAATGGGAAGAATTCACAGGTCACCTCCAGAAAGAAATCCTCAAATGACAACTTGCAGGAATATTTTAAATTCAAGAGCCATCAGCCAAGGAAAAAATACTTCAAACAGCCAGAAAATAGCTATTCAAAAACCATGAGCTACAATTAGGATCACACAGGACCTAGCAGCTTCTACACTAAAGGACTGAAAGACATGGAATATGATATTCAGGAAGGCAAAAGATATGGGTTTACAACTCAGAGTCACCTATCCAGCAAAACTGAGTATATTCTTTCAGAGGGAAAAATGGACATTCAATGAGATAGAAGATTTCCAAGCATTCCTGAGGAATAAGCCAGTTATAAACAAAAAGATGTGAAGTCCAAAAACAAGACACAAGAGAAGCCCAAAAAGGTAAATAAGAAAGAGAAAATTTAAAGGACTCATTAAGCTCAAAATGTTTATATGTCTAAAAGGAAAGAGGATTTCTGTAATTCTCAAAAATTACTTTTAATAGTAGAGAAGATAGAAGGAATTTACTCAGAAAGAGGGTAAAGTAAGATGATTATGATGATATATGATGATATGATGTATCTGTAAATGTGATGATATGAAATGAGAAGTATGTATGATAGATATGTATGCATATGAATGATATGTAAAAAAATCAATCAAGGGCTGAAAGAGAGGTTTGCACTAAGAGATGAGGGAAGGAAGAGATAGAATGGGGTAAATTATATAACATAAAGAGGCATAAAAAATCATTATAGAAAGGGGAGGATAAGGGTGGTGACAGGCAATGCTTAAGCTTTACTCTCATCATAACTGGCTCAGAGAGGGTAAAACAAGTATATTCAGTGAGGTATAGAATTCTATCTTATCCCACAGAAAAGTATAAGGGGAATAAGACAAGGAAGGAGGGAGGCAATTTCAGGGAAAGGGAAATGGGGGGGTAGTCACAAAAAGCAAAATACTGATAAGGAGGAACAAAGAGAAAGGGAATAGAGCAAGATTTAAAGGGGATAATATGATGGAGGGCAATACACAGTTAGCAATCTGTTGTGTGGAGATGGAAAGCATGGAATCCCTGCAAAGATACAGGGACAGCCTCACCCAGAATTCCAGGGGACCCCTCTGGAGAACTTTGGGTGAGGGGGCAGTTGAGAGGAATTGGCAGTTACTTTGTGGAGGTTGAAGTGAGCAGACACCCTGCTTACTACTCCACACTTGGGGGATCACTTGAGAGGTCATTGTGGCATAGCCAGTGTGGTTTCTACATAAGGATTAGCCTGTTTAATAGAGTTAGTCTATAACAACTTCATTACAACAAATATTTAGTGATCAGAGAGTAGAGATATTCATTAATAGCAAGAGAGCCAGTTTTAGGTAAGTGTCTTATCCCCTCCTTTGGGGGGGGGGGAAGGGCAGCTTCAATCTAACAGTTCAGGGTCACCTTTCATTATCCTAAAAACCTCATTAACCTCTCTAGTTTACCTTGTTATTTCCTAATATAACCTTTACCTTCAATATCTGTGCCTGATAATTATTTGGGGGAATACTCACAACTCAGTCTGGACATCTAGTTTGAATCCTGTCTTCAGCCAGTTTTAAGAAGATTGTCTCTGTCCTCAACAGTTATATAGCTAGTTTCCATTACTCATTATTCCATTACTGTGAGGAATATAAATTAAAGAAAAGGAACATCATTGGGGTTTCAGCCATAACAGAAACTTACCAGAAGAATCTCATTCCTGTCTCCATACCCAACTGAAACAACAACTGTTAGAGGGGGAGGGGTTTGAGATTCAGGAGTGTTTTACCCCCTCCTTCCTCACTGAAGCCTGTCAATCTGTGACTCTTGACTTGAAGCTCTATCTGGTCCTGACACATTTATCTGCTTCTCCAAATTATGTTATTATCATCATAACAGTTTTGCCAGCCAGCCTAGGATTTTACTATAGAACCTAGTGGAGAAGAGATATATGGCCAACATGATCAATAGAGCAATTGTTACCTTGGGGTGCTCTGGTGTTTTAATGTATGGGATTTGGCAAACCTGTGACACATTTTGGTTTGTCACAGTTCCCCAATTTTTTAAGACAATGATAGAGTTTTATGATACTTACCTGTGGCTGACGATTACAGTAGGGGGGACCTTGGCTTATGTACCAACAGGGATAGCCATGACTGCCACTTGCTATGGGGCCCTAATGATATTGAGGAAGGTACTGGCTTTCATATTTGGAAAGGCTGAAGTTACTGACCCGGTTATGGAACAGATGTTGGAATATATGAAGACACTAATAGAGATTAACAAACAAATTAGAGAGGGGAAGGAACTAGATGTCAGGACAATTATGCAGCTGGAAATAATAGAAAACACGGTCACAACAAAGAAGTGGGGTGAAATACAACATGAGGTTAAACATGGCAACCAAGAAAAGCAAGAAGTTGCAGGGGCAGAGGCAGCTCCTGTAACAATACTTCCCATTACAGACAGAACAATAGTACAACCGGATGCTGGGATCATACACATTAAGGGCTACAAACCATTTACTGGAGGGGATCTAGAGATTTTAAAAAGGAGGTTCCCCCAGTTTTTCGTAAATCCACATAAGGCAATAAAAGAATTCAAACAGGCAGTCAGGCTGTACAATCCGAATTTTGAAGATGTTGAACTCCTATTGTCAGAACTATTTACCCCGAGTGAGAAAGCTAAATTTATTACAGAAACAAGGACCAATCCCAATCTAGCATCGTGGCCAGAGCAACATCAAGATCTAGAGCTGTCATCCCATGCAAACATGACATATCTTAGGAGATGCAGGGAGGATTTGGCAGAGGCAATGAGACTTCATGCCAAAAGATCAAATGCATGGGGCTCATTTGAAAAGCTGAAGCATGGGGAGGAAGAACATCCAAGTATATACCTAGACAGACTGCTGGAAGCTGGAGAGACTATCCTAGGGTTTAGGGACATGACTGCTGAAGACAACATTCAGCATGTCAGGAGATGATTTGTGAAAGGGAGTCAAAATTATATCCAAACATATTTTAGACTACATTGCCCACAATGGGAGACCATGCCTATTGAAGAATTGAGGAAGACAGTGGCTTATGTCCATGACTCGAAGGATAGTGAATCTAAACCATCTAGAAGCTCTGAAAAAGATCAAGAGATTGCTGAGCTTAAAAAGCAATTAAGGGAAGCTCAGAAGGCCAGGGAGGTAGAAGAAATCAAAAATATGGCTCTGATGTCCACCAATCAGAGGAGCCAAAGCAGGCCTAGACAATCATCTAGTGGCAGTGCTAACAACAACAAAATTAAGAGATGTTTCCTATGTTCAAAAATTGGACACGTAGTACGGGATTGTAGATTTAAGTCCCAGATTAACTTTGGAAACAGGAATAATAACAATAACAGGAGGAATACATACTATAATTCCAGATACAATAGTAACACCAATAATAACAACAGGGACAACAATAGTAGATACAGTGATAAGGTAAAGGCCAGATGTTGTGACCATGATTGTGCCAAGTTTAGTAGGTCCCCAAGCTTGTCAAAAATGGAAGAATACCTGTCCCAAGGAGCTAGACCTCGTACATTATGAACCGAGGAAGCAGCCTTAGAGAAAGCAGTTGTTGCAAGAAAAGAGAAAGGCAGTGATAATGATGTAGTAAAGGAATGTGAGAAGAACAAAATGGGTGCAGAAGATATTATGAATTATGGGTTGGAGGAGGTAACACAAAGTTACAAAGATATGACTGAGGAGGAGTTGCAAATGGAGGAGGATATAATAGAAATTAAGGAGAGAATTTAGGGGAAAGGAAACAGTGATATGGGGTACACTGACAGAAAACCAGGCACATCTGCACAAGTTCTTGTTAAAAGCTTGAAGAAAGTAGCATTCCTTGATTCTCACTATGGGGAGACAGAACCATTCTGTAGTAAGACTGTGGATCATTTACATGTACAGCAAGGCCAAACAGCAAGGGCAATGAATATAGACAGCTGTTCTAATGGGGATCTCTTGGAAATAGACAGTTTCAACAAGGGAGATGGACTCCTGCAGACCACTGAGAAGGAAAGTGCTACCTCTTCTCTATCACCAACTAGGGAAGCTGGAAAGTGAAAAGTCTAGTAGCTACAAGACTAGAGGAATTTTAAAGCTAGATCCTGGAGGTAGAGAATTTGTACCAAGCCTACTTCAGGGTCAAGTGCATGAAGATGTAGCACACTTTTAAGCCTGTGATACTCCAAAGAGGGCTGCCTTTGGAGTAGATTCTGAGTTAATGCATTTAAAGGAATTCAGTTTCATAAATGTCAGTAGCCAAGAGAGGAACAAAGTGACATCAATAGGGACAAAGGAAGAATCTACAACACTGACTTTGTTTCCTAAGCAAAATACATCTAGAGTTCAGTTTCCTGTTACTGACATGGAGTCTAGGGAACAAATACAAGAAGAAAGCATAGACTCACAGGATTGGGATGTAATCATGAACCAAAAACACATTCCCAATTCTGTAGAATTTCCTTTAATGCAGAGAAATACCTCTCCTGAATCTAACTTTGCTAAAGTCCAGCAAAGCATGTTCAGTGAAGAGAACGTCTGGAAAAACTGAGATACACTTTGACACTGTTAGACCCATGAACAGTCCAGGGATGCCAATTCAGGCACTGGCAGTGGTAAGGGTGGGCAATGGGGGTCAAGTGACTTGCCCAGGGTCACACAGCTGGGAAGTGTCTGAGGCCAGATTTGAACCTAGGACCTCCTGTCTCTAGGCCTGACTCTCAATCCACTGAGCTACCCAGCTGCCCCCTAATAAGCCATTTTTGAAGGAGACTTACCATCATTACACTCACAGAATCATGAGCCAGCACAGACAGAAATCCTACAACAAGATCAGTGGGATTTGGGGAACATAGAGATAGAAACACCTTTGGTATCTGTTGATCAGACAGCTAAAGACAGGGAACCTTTGGTTATGGTGACAATAGGAGATCAAATCTATCCTGCTCTTATTGATACTGGAGCAACCCGGTCTGTGTTGACATCAGCACCAGAAAATTGTGCACTAATGGGGTCTGTGAGAGTAAAAGGAGCCACTGGGCAAGGAGATAATATGATGGAGGGCAATACACAGTTAGCAATCATAATGCTGAATGTAAATGGGATGAACTCACCCATAAAACAGAAGTGGATAGTAGAGTAGATTAAAAACCAGAATGCTACTATATGTTTTTTGCAAGAAACACATATGATTGTTATAGTTTGCTTTGTACATCAGTAATTTCTGCTGAAAGTCCTGTCATAATGAAGAGATTTCCAAGATTTTTTTTTCCTGATTAGAACTGGTAACCAGCATATGAAATATTGATTTCAGAAAAATGAAACAAAGCTGGAACCAGATTCAGTATCATGAAGTAACATTTTTACAGCAAAAGCTATATTAAACAGGGTTTAAAGGAGATTAAATCAGAACTATGATAAGTAAAATTTGTTATAGTATAGTATCAAATTTATATGTAGATTTTATACCTCAGTGGGGAAAAATAACTGATTCCAATGACATTATTTTGTTTTCATCTGTGTGATAGTCATGGATGCTTTTTTTTCCTGAGGTGCTGAAATTAATTGAGCTGAAAAAATTTAGCTCTGAACATCGGTTTGTTTTTCCACACTTTTTTATTTTTATTTGGTTTGTGGCTGTTGGAATTGTATCTTTTTTATTGCATTCTAAGAAATAGAGGTTTAGCATAATGTCTAACTTGTTTAGTTTAGACCAGGCATCTCAGTTACTCTTGGGTCACCTGGCTTGTGGACTTTTCACAAACAAAAAATTTCTTAGTGCATTTTCAATTTCTTAACTTAACTTGACTGATTATGCTTAATACCCAAGACTCATACTACTGTACTACATATTTGTTTTCATAGCAATAAATCTTTTGTTATTTGCTTATGATTCCAGTCAACAAAAGGCCTGCAAAAGTGATTTATTATTTGGGTAACTGGAGATAAAATAGTGGAAAGTTTTCTGGAAAACCTTTTTTTTCACTCCATACGCAGATGTGCTTCATTGTCAAGTGCATATATAGATTAGATTCTTGAATTGTAATGTTGATCTGCTGCTTTTTTGTTAATAAAGTCTGACAGAAAATGGGAAAAAAAGAAACAGATTTAAGGCAAGGTGACACACAGATTCAAAGCAAAAGGCTGGAGCAGAATTTATTATGTATCATCTAAAGTAAAAAAAGCAGGAGTAGCAATCATGATACCAGATAGAGCTAAAGTAGAAACTGATCTGATTAAAAGAAATGAAGAAGGAAATTACATTTGCTAAAGGGTACTATAAACAATGAAGTAATATCATTACTAAACATTTATGCACCAAATGGTATAGCATCTAGATTTCTAAAAGAAAAATTAGGGGAGCTCAAGGAGGAAATATGTTGTAAGACCATACTAGTCGGGGACCTCAACCTTCCCCTTTCAGAACTAGATAAGTCAAACCAAAATAAATAATTAAGAAACAAGTAAGAGAAGTGAATGAAATGCTAGAAAAAGTAATTAATAGATATTTGGAGAAAACTGAACAGGGATAAAAAAGAATATACCTTCTTCTCAGCAGTACATTATACTTATAAAAGGATCGACCATTTACTACGGCATAGAAATATTGCAAATAAAGGCAGAAAAGCATAAAAAATAAATGCAGCTTTTTCAGATCATAATGAGATAAAAATTATAATTAAAGAGAGTCCATTGAAAGACAAATTTAAAATTAATTGGAAACTAAATATTGGATAAATAAATTGGATAAATAAAAATTGGCTGAATAAAATAAATATTGGAAACTAGATTTTTCAAAACTGGTGGGTCAAAAAAGAAAACATAGAAACAATTACAGACTTCATTAAAAAGGATAACAATGAGGAGACAACATATCAAAACCTATGGGATACAGCCAAAGTAATACTCAGAGGAAAATTTATATCTGAGTGCTTATAACAACAAAATCAAGAGGGAGGAAATCAAAGAATTAAGCTTTCAACTTAAAAATTTAGAAAAAGAACAAATTTAAAAACCCCAGAAAAAAACTAAATTGGAAATCCTAAAAATCCTTAAAAAAAAAAGGAAATTAATAAAATTGAAAGTAAAAGAATTATTGAATCAATAAACAAGACTAGGAGCTAATACATTGAAAAAACAAATAAAATAGATAAAATACTGGTTAATATAATAAAAAAAGAAAGAAGAGAATCAAATTAAAAGTATCAAAGATGAAAGGGGTGATCTCACATCTAATAAAGAGGAAATTAAGGTAATCATTAAGAACTATTTTGCCCATTTGTGTGGCAATAAATATGACAATCTAGGTGAAATGGGTGAATATTTACAAAAATATAAATTTCCTAGATTAACAAAAGAGGAAATAGAATATTTAAATAATCCCTTCTCAGAAAAAGACATTTAACAAGCCATCAAGGAACTTTCTAAGAAAATATTTTTATAACAAAATTCTCTGACAAAAGTTTAATTTCCCAAATATATAAGGAACTAAGTCAAATTCACAAAAAATCAAGCCATTTCCCAATTGACAAATGGGCAAGGGACATGAATAGGCAGTTCTCACATGATGAAATAAAAACTATAAAAAAAGCACATGAAGAAGTGTTCTAAATTCCTCCTGATTAGAAAAATGCAAATTAAAACAACTCTGAGGTACCACCTTACACCTAGCAGACTGGTCAATGTGGTAGCAAAGGAAAGTGATAAATGTTGGAGGGGATGTAGCAAAATTGGGGCACTAATACACTGCTGGTGGAGTTGTGACTCTATCAAACCATTCTGAAGGGTAATTTGGAATTATGCACATAGGGCTTTAAAAGAATGCTTCCCCTTTGATGTAGCCACACCACTGCTAGGTTTGTACCCCAAAGAAATAATAAGGAAAAATAGTTATACAAAACTATTTAAGGCCTCGCTCTTTGTGATAGCAAAAAAAAAAAAAAATGGAAAATGAGAGGGTTTCCATCAATTGGAGAATGGCTGAACAAATTGTGTATCTGGTGTTAATGGAATACTATTGTGCTTAAAGGAATGATGGACTAGAGGATTTCTATATGAACTGGAAAGACCTCCAGGAATTGATGCAAAGCGAAAGGAGCAGAACCAGGAGAACATTGTATACAGAGACTGACACATTGTGGCACAATCAAATGTAATAGACCTTTCTACTAGCAGAAATGCAATGATCCAGAACAATCCAGAGGAACTTATGAGAAAGAATGCTATTCATATCCAGAGAAAGAACTGTGGGAAGAGAAACACAGAAGAAAAACAAATGATCAATCACATACTTCAGTGGGGATATGATTAAGGTTTGGATGTTAAAGGATCACTCTACTGCAAATATGAATAACATGGAAATAGGTTTTGAACAATGATATGTGTATAACCCAGTAGAATTGCTTGTCAGCTCTGGGAGGGGGGAGGGAAGAGGAGTGGGAATAAATCATGAATCATGTAACCATGGGGAAATATTCTTAATTTTAAAAACTTTAAAAATTAAAAAAAAGAGAGAGGCATAATCAGGAAATAAGTGATATAAGCACCGGTCACTTTTGGCTAGCAGCATGAAGAAACAAATGGCTATCTCCTGCCTCTTCTTTTCCTAACCAAGCCAGATGTGAGATGGTGCTGATAACAGGTAGCCCACAATTCACCTGAGAATTAGATGTCTTTGAACTAGACCCCTTAGTCAAACAATGAAAGGAAACATAATGCTCCAGCATCCCAAAACTTAAAATGTAACAGCCACACCAGTTTCTAATAGTCCCAAAGCATCTGATCAGTTCCAAATACCACCATCCTGACATGACAGAACACCAGAATCTGGAAGAAGTGGAATAGGAAAGCATATATCAAGAGATCAAATATGTACTCTTAACCCTATACTCACTACTCTTCCATATGGTGTGAAAAATGTAGTCTCATCTGCCTTTTCCTTCCCATAAGGCTCAAAACTAAGTTCAAACACATCACTAAAGTACTGAATTCTGAGACAGTCTGTTTAGCCATTTTTAGAGTCTGGACTATTTATGATAATACTTGTCAAGCAGCAGCCTAGGCGCCTAAGAGAAACAGACACAGCTTTAAAAGAACTACAATTAGCTTTTCAAGATAAAATATCCATAATCCAGAGTCTGTTTTATTGGATATAAACATGTCATTAATTATTGAGGTTTTCAGTAGATGATCCCTTCCTATCTGGAGGGTACAGGGGGGAGAATAAAGTAATAATACTGACAAAGTTTGGTCTGCAACATACAGAAGCTTAAAGTGTGATGGCCTTGAACTAGTTTAACACCCTGAAAGAGTTTTCCCAAGAAGCTGAAATCTTCATTCAAAAGGCTCCTAAAGAAATATAAAATGATGTCTAACTCTCTGTCATTCCTTTGTTGCCATTAGATATAATGTGCCAGATATCTAGCCTAAAAAACAATTTAGCAGCAAAGATGTTCCCACTCTGTGACATACCTACCTGCCTGAATAGATTAATTCCACTCAGCAAAAATGATTAAAAGTATCCCAGAATCTTCCTCTAGGAAAATCTGGAGAGAAAACATAAACATCTTCAATAAACATAACGTTTATAAAATGTTTCTTTACCATGTTCAGGAAAGGAAAGGACAATTTTTAAAATTAAACATGGAATTTTGAATGGCAGAATGAAGGCAAATTTGGCTCTTGGCCCATCCAATGGCAAACACCAAATAATATTAGACTCCTCTTTAGACCTGATTAAAGGCACCTTGCACTTTTCACAGAATTCTGGTTTCTGACGCTCTGTGATAAAGGAGTCCTTGCTACTCTCTGCCCTGTCATTGCCATCCTTATTACAACACTCAGAAACCATGGCTCTTAGTGATGTTGTCATATTTGACAAAGGGTACATTGTGTCCAGTTTCTCCTCTGTGCATTGTATATGCTCACCATGAGCATGTTTGTGTATCAGAACATGACTCATGCCTTTTAAGTCATTCAGCAAATAAACAGGGAAAATGAGGAATGAGTGACCTGATTTGAAATGAAAGTGTCCTTCATTTACTGGATGATATGACTGCTTGAAAAATGTACTAAGTGATTTTCTGGCTCACTCAGTCATCTTGGATGTAATATTTGAGATGGGACAGGAATAGTCAGTATTGTGCTGTTTTTATGGAGAGTTCATTATCCCTTCTGACAGAAATCAAATTCTCTCTCAAGAGTAACAATGTTGTAGATTTTCTCTGGTTTAACCACTTCATCTTACAGGTGAAGAAACAGGGTCTAAGTTCCCTATAGCAAACAATTAGTTACAGAACAAAGCTTTGCCTCTGGAGTAAGAGGGTCTACCCAGGTACCAAGAAATTTCTGATGTTTGTTCCCTATGTGACCTTGGACAAATTGCCTAACCTTTGTGGACCTTATTTTCCTCATCTATAAAATTGGGAGTTTGAACCAGGCGTGAGAACCTTCTCACACAAAATCTATGACAATGATTTGTTTCTATTGTGTTCAAGACTAATAGATCCCAGCAGTTAGTTGATGAACTTACATTTTTATATTGATTTTATCTTCTTTGATAAGTGTGTATATTTATGTATATATAAAATTTGGGGAAGAGCTTAATTTGGTCTATATGTTTCCTGAAATCAGTGGCCAAGGCAACATCAGTATTCTTTGAAGTTCTTGGCGCATGTTAGGAGCTCAGTACTCTTCTTCATTATCCTTTCTCACTGAATATGACTCAGGTAGTATTTAGGAGAAAATAATTTGTGGTCCAGGGAGACAGCCAACTCTGAGGTCATCAACATCATTAGAAAACGAACACTTAGGCATGGCTTTCTGGGCAAGGGAAGGTAGAGGAAAATGGATATTTTAGAAAAATTAAAATGATGTAAAAACAAAATAAGGAGCAGGTAGGTGGTACAGTTAGCTGGCTCATCTTGCTGAACTCAGATCTGGCCTCAGATATTTTTACTAGCTATGTGACCCTGGGCAAGCTACTTAACCCTCTTTGTCTCAGTTTCCTCAACTGTAAAACAAGCTGGAGAAGGAACTGGCAAGCCACTCCAGTATATTTCTCAATAAAACTCTAAGTGCGATCATGAGTCAGATACAACTAGACAAAAACAAAATATATCAACAAAAATTTAAAAACAAAAGGCAACCTTGTATTTATTTTAGTACTTTGTCCTTCTTCAAGCAGGTCCAAGGAGGTACTGATTATGTCACTTAATCCTTAGATAACCCCTGTGAGACATAGATTATCTTCATTTGCTATCAGATAATAGAATGGGAAGATAGAAAAATGAAATGAGGAGGGAGAGTAGGCATTCCTTATTATTACCTCTCAAGAATTTGCTTGATATTCTAGAATTAGGGACAGCTTGCTTTTCAGAAGCCACAACATCATAGACTGAACCCTAGGCTGAAGGTTAGTCAAGCTAATCCTCTCGTTTTACAAAAAAACAAACAAACTGAGGCCCTTACCCAAGCTCACATAAGTAGCCAGTAGTAGAGGTAGTAGTCCAACTTCAAAACTGGGGCTTATTGTCTGTTCTAATAGTCAGTCAGTGAAGGGCAAGAGGCAATCAGTCCTTCAACAGATAGATAGATATGTAAATGAATTAATATATAAATAAACAATAAGATATATAAAATGAATGAATGAACCAATGCATAAATAAATGAAAATTTTTAAAGGGTGTTTGGGAACCAAGCCTAGAAAAGGCAAGTTAGACATGTACAGGCACTTCAATCTATAAAGAAAAAACTAGAAAGCATAAAAATGAGAAGCTGCTTTCCCTTCCGGTCTTTTTTTTTTTTTTTTTTTTTTTTTACTAGTGACTGACTGAAATGAAAGAAAAACTCATCAAAGTTTCATCTGACAGCAGCAAGTAGCTTAGGGGGCTGGGGGCAGCAATTGGGAGAGGCTGGAAGGAGAACTAGTAAAGCAATGTTAGCTCTCCTAGGATAGTGTGGCACAGGAAACAACTGCATGGGAGTAAGTTTTTAGTCTTTCAACAAGAACCACTTTTTCAAAACCGTAACTGAGAGCATTACCCATTGTCTACTTATGTGTCTGTGTCACTTTGTAACAGCTAAATAAGGGAATTCCAAACAGGGTGATGTATAGTAGTGATTGTGTATCCCCTGAGATTGCTTCAGTAGCTATGAAGTCAAGGCAGGAGCCCTATAATGTAGCCAGTTGGGCTCTAGTTTGAATTGGCATTCTGGCCTATATAATGTAACTGGTGCTTTGAATCTAAGAAATAAATAGCTGGGGCAGCCTGGCTGGTTCTACTCACTACTTGGGGTTAGCTTAGCAACACAGTGAATAGAGTGCTGGACCTGGAGTCAGAAAGACCTAAGTTTGAATCCAATCTTATGTACTTATCACCCTGAGCAAATCATATAACCCCGTTTGCCTCAGTTTCCTCATCTGTAAATGAGCTAGAGAAGGAAATGGCGAACTATTCCTGTATTTTGGCCAAAAAAAAACCACCAAAAATTGGAGTCATAGATAATTGGACACAACTGAACAGCACCAACTCTTGCTACCTCCCTAATGCTCAACAGGAGTCAGAGGACAGAGAAATGAGTAGTGCTCCTTTGAAATGTATTTATTATACCACAAGTACATCAGAACAAATCAGAAATACAAGCTATGTGTCATCCTCAACTTTTCACTCTCTTCCTCAATTCCCATAGTCAATCTATTACTTAAGGCCATCAATTTTACCTTCATAACATTCTTCCATACACACACACTCTTCTCTCCTCAATATTGACATCCCCTTATTGTAGACGTTCATGTCCTCACACCTGAACTATTCCAATAGCCTGTTTGTTGGTCTCTCCCCATTCCAGTCTATTCTCCATTCAGCTATCAAAATAATCTTCCTCAAGTTCAGTCTCAATAAACTCCAGTAACAAATATAAAATTTGCTGTTTGCTATTCAAAGCTCTTTGTAACCTAGATAGCCCCTCCAATACCTTCAGTTTTCTTACATATTACAATCTCCACCATGTATTCTGTGATTCAGTGCCACAGGCTTCCTTACTGTTCCTAATACCAGGTGTTTTCACTGGCTGTCCTCCCTCCTTGGAATACCTTCCTTTTTCATCTCTACCTCTTGGCTTCTCTGGCTTCCTTCAAGTCCCAGCTAAAATCTTGCCTTCTACTGGAAGCCTTCCCTAATTTTTCTTAATTCTAATGCATTCCCTCTGTTGATTATGTCCAATTTATCATATTTGTAGATAGTTGTTCACATGTTGTCTTACCCATTCTACTGTGAGATGCCATTTGCCTTTCTTTATATCCCCAGCACTATAGCATAGTGCCTGGCTAATAGAAGGTACTTTATAAATGTTTATTGACAGACTGTCAAGGAATTCTTCAGTATATACAATGTTGACTTCTAATTTAGTCACCCTAGGAAGGCTCATGGAATGGACCAAAAATAGGAATGCTGTAATTGTTCACCAGTAATATATCATAACAAAACTATATATTCACCAATAAGCTCACTAATAGTAATATGGGACCACTTAAGTATCAAACAGGACAACAGGGATGGCTTATGTCTTCCTTGTCTTCTTCCCACATAAATATTCCTTGGTTTAATTCTTCTGGAAGATAGATTTCTTAAGTACTCACAAAATTTATTCATTCATAAAAGACTGACAACATATCTAAGCAATGATAAAAAAAACCATAAATAATCCACTCTGTCATTCTTAAGTACTAAATGACACATGGACTAATAACAACTTGGAAGCAATATGGCTCCATTGCTATTTTACAAGCATGAGAATGTCAGGATCGAATCCATCAAGAAAAAAAAAAGGAGAAGTTTTAGAAAAAATATAATTCATGTGGTTATTGTGGCTAAGATTATTTGTCAAGAAGGGTTGAGGCTAAAAATTTAAAAATTAGACTCTATTCCTAGATATGCTACCCAATAAGAGAACTAAGGGTCTACCCTGTCAAGGGTCTGGGCCTCAGGTGCTTTAAGTGTCAAGCAAAACTTATTTACTTATTTATCTCTCAAGATATTAAAACACTGTGAAAGATTAAAAATATTATTTCAAGGTAAGTATTATTACAATAACAAGGGACTAGACAATGAGCCCAGGCCTTAAGAGCAAGTAAAGGAAACTCTGATGGTAGAATTTCCCATGTAGAGTTTGGAGCATACAAAAGTATTCTCTTTATGATTCATTACCACATGGTACAGAGACAGACTTTTTTTTAATGATTTTTAATTTTTTTTCCAGATTATTCCAGTACAATTTTCAGTAATCACTTCTTGACATTTTATAATCCATGTACTCTCTCCTCCACCTCTCCCCTTTCCCCAAGATGGCAAGTAATATGACATAGGTTGTGCATGTATTATGTTTCCACATCCATCATGTTGTGATAGAAGCAAATGGCATGTTTCAATCTGCATTCAGATTTCCTCAGTTCCTTCCATAGCAGTGGATAGCCTTTTGTGTCATGGGACCCTTGGAGTTGTCCTGGATCCTTACATTGCTGACAATAGTTAAGTTATTCACAGTTGATCATTGTACTGCTGCTACTGTGTACAATGTTCTCCTGGTTCTGCTCACTTCACTTTCATTTCATGTGTCTTTCCAGGTTTTTCTATGATCATCTTGTTTGTCATTTCTTATGGCATGATAGTATTCCATCACAATCATATACCATAACTTGTTCAGTTTCCAGTTCTTTGTTACCACAAAAAGAGCTTCTACAAATATTTTTACAGGCATATCCTTTTCCCCTCTCTTTGATCTCTTTGGGATACCTAGGAGTGGCATTGCTGGGTGCTCTCCAAGATGGTTGTAACCATTTACAGCTCCATCAACAATTGCATTAGTGTCCCAGTTTTTCCATATCCTTTTCAATAATTATAATTTTCCTTTTTGATCATATTAATCAGTCTGATAGATGTGAGGTGATACCACAGAGTTGTTTTAATTTGCATTTCTCTCATTAATAGTGATTTGGAGCATTTTTTTCATATGACTAAACATAGTTTTAATTTCTCCATATGAGAACCACCTATTCCTATCCCTTGATCACTTGTTAATTGAAGAATGTTTTGTGTACTTACACATTTGACTCTTATCTCTGAGAAATGAAGTCTATGTCAGAGACTTGCTATAAAAATATTTGTTTGTTGTATCTCTTCTAATCTTGGTTGCATTGGTTTTGTTTGTGCAAAACCTTTTAAATTTAATGTAGTCAAAGTTATCTATTTTATATCTCATAATGTTTTTCATGTCTTATTTGGACATAAATTCTTCCCTTATCCACAGATCAGACAAACTGTTCTAATCTAAACTATTCTATGAGACAGACTTTTGATGGGTCCTGAGCAGAACTGCATGAACAAAATGCATGACTTTTCCAAACTTACAAGATTGTAGCCTAATCCTGAACTTCTTTACTAGAAGCAGAAAGAGAATAAGTGTGAAGAGCCAAAGAACAGAGAACTTTGTTCATAGGTCAATTGTCTATCCCACATGTCAGCCACATGAGAAGACAGGCAGTTGACAGCAGGGAGCTACTGACACCACTAGTATTACTGCTCTTGACAAGAGCAGGACTGTGTCCCCTTGGCTTCATGTGAGAGAGGGCCTGAGGCCTCTCTTCTCTATCATAAGGAGGAAGCTCACAGGGAAAAGGTTAACAAACTAATCTTCCTTGCTCACCACCAGAAGAAGGGAAGTAATGGAGGGTGGGGGAAGGGATCCAGGTTTTCCTCAAAATATTTTCTTGTATTTACTCTGTTCTGCAAAGCAAACAAAACTCTGCCTCTTCCTTATGTAGGCCAAATAGTAAGGGCCATAAATAGAATACCTGGGCATGCTCCAAAATCTATATAAGGGCTTATATGAACAGAGAACACTATGCATGCTCATAAAAATTAGGATCATTGGTCATTTATATACATAGGGAGGAGGAACAAAAGGGGAAGAGAGAGAGAGAGAGAGAGAGA
>NC_058130.1:273397770-273431559 GCF_016433145.1 Gracilinanus agilis | reverse complement strand
TTTCTTTCTTTCTTTCTTTCTTTCTTCCTTCCTTCCTTCCTTCCTTCCTTCCTTCCTTCCTTCCTTCCTTCCTTCCTTCCTTTCTTTCCCTGAGTTTCCCTTTCTCTAGACAAGGACTAAAAGCCTTGTGACCATTCACTAATCTGCTCTCACTACTAATCTGCAAAGAAACTTTTATCTGCTCCATTTTTGACCTAGGCCAGTTTGTCAACTCCGTACCCAACCTAGTGGCCTCCTGCTCTCAAGAATTCATCATATTGTTTGTGCAGACACCCAGTAGTCTTTAGCCCTACTATAACTCAGAATTCAGCTCAAGCAATCCACCAGCCTCTCCCTCCTCCAGTAATAGGGATTATAAGCAGGTACTACTTTTGTTTTCTTTTGTTGCTATTACTTCTTTTTAAGTCAATGTAATTTGGGATCTTCTTGATGTCCATAAAGGAGTGGTTTGCCATTTTTTTCCTCTAGTTCATTTTACAGATGAGGAAACTGAGGCAAAAGGGATTAAGTTATTTGCCCAGTGTCACACAGCTAATGTCTGAGGATGAATGTGAACTCAGGTCTTAATTCCAGGTCTCTTTCTAGCTAACCACCAAGCTACCTAGCTGCCCAAGAGAGAAAGACCCAGTCTCAAATTAAAAACAAAACAAAAATTCAAGGAAAAAAACATAACAAGAAACACAAACATAAAATTGAGGATGGAGGGGGTGTTTGTTAAAGCTAGAATACAAATTTTAGGTGGTGAAATGGAAAAGGAGAAGAGATAATGTAGAGTAGGGAGGGGTAAGGTTGAACCTCTCATTGCAATAGTCTTAATTTGCTAATTCTGCAGCAGAAGACACCTGTTTTCCAATTCCCAGACTTTTTTTACTAGTTATTCCTTATGCCTAAAAAGTTCTCCTTCCTCATCTCTGCCTCTTGGATTCCCTGACTTCCTTCCAGTCCCAGGTAAAAATCTCAACTTTTATAAGAAGCTTTTCCTGCTCTGCTTTAGTGCTAGTGCCTTCCCTTCACTGATTATCTCCAATTTATCTGTTTATATCTTGTTTGCATGATGGCTCCTTGGAGATAACTTCTTTGAGAGCAAGGACTATCTTTTGACCTTTTTTTTAGTATCCCCAGTGCTTAACACTTTACCTGGTTTATAGTAAGTAATAAATTTTTGTTGATTGACTGATAAACATCTCTGATATCCTATCTACCCCATATGCTGCCAGAGATTAACAGAATAAGACAAGTATGAGAGGCAGCATAGGATAGTAGATAATAGATTCAACTTAGGATCAGGAAGACCTCTGTTCAAATCCCACTTACTAGCTATGTGATACTGGGTAAGTCACTTAACCACTCTGTGCCTCAGTTTCCTCATTTGCTAAAGGAGGAGGGATAGACTTAATAGCTTCTAAAGTCCCTTCTAGATTTAAATCTATGATCTATAAAGTAATTTAAAAGTTTCTGTCAGCTTAAAATCTTCTGAGAGAAACCATAAACACGCACAACTACTATTCTTTAATTTTTGTGCAATGCTTAAAGACTAACCTAGTTTCACAGGTGTTCTTTTATCCTAACCATTTAAGACATTGTCCATGTAAACACACAATAGTATTTTAAGATCTCAGATACAAGTTCCTACATATAACTTTGGCCTATGTCAAGCTGGAACACAGAAGTCCTAGGAACTAAATAGGATTGTTTGCTGTAGTAGCAACATGAAATATATGCAGAGTAGACAGTTTTCAAAAGAGATTTCACCAGTCCCTTTAAAATCAGTATGACTGCAATTCACAATTTATTGAATTTTTAAATGAAGCTCCCTGTGCCAGGCTAATGACAAGGAATCAATGTTTCAAGATGCTCACCAGATGACCTCTAGTCGAATGAGTTTCAAAATTTGGGTTAGACTTCATCTGAGGTCATATAGTATTTTAAAGACAAGTTACACTAAAGAATTCAAAGAATCATGGAAAGTCAGATATGAACTATTGCAGATGAAGTAAGCAGAACAAGAACAACACACACAGTGACTAAAACAATACAAGATGAAAGGGACAAGAAAAGAAATCAAATACTTATATAATAATAATCAACAAGCTTGGTCTAAGAGAAGAGCTTAGAAAATCCATCTTTCATTGCAGAGGTAGGGAACTATGAGTATAGAATATTACACACAAGATCAGATGCACACAATCCCTCCTCCCTTTTTTATTTCTTTATTATAAGAGAAATCCTTTGCATAGAGGAGGGGGAAATGAAATATTCAGAAATAAATGTGATGTAACTTCCAGGAATAGGATAGTAATAGTTCCTCATTCATTTGTAGTATTATGTTCAATTCTAGGAACCATGGTTTAAGAAGGATATACATTGGAGACTGTCCAGAGGAGGAAAATCAAGAGGGTGAGGAGTCTTAAATCCATGTCCTATGAGGATAAGTTGAAGAAAGTGGGCATATTTAACTTGGAGAAGAGAAGCCTTCAGGAAGGACATGATAGATAACTTCAAGTATTTATAAGGGCTTATGTGGAAGGGGGGAATAGATTTATTTTGTCTGGCCCCAAAGGAGAAAATTGCACAGAAGCCAATTTGGACTTGAAAGCAAAAATAACTTCTTAATAATTCATTATTACTGTGTCATTCCAGTCATGGTGGACTCTTTGCAACTCCATTTGGGGTTTTCTTGGCAAAGATACTAGAATGGTTTTCCATTTCTTTCTCCATCTCATTTTTTTCCACAAGAGAGGAAACTGAGACAGAGTTAAGTGACTTGCCTAGGGTCACACAGCTAGTGCATATCTGAGACAAGATTTGAACTCAGGTCTTTCTTGTGCCAGGCCTGGAATTCTATCCACTGGGCCACCTAGCTGCCCCTCTTAACAATTAGAGTTGTCCAAAAGTGGAATGGGCCGCCTAGAGAAATGGCCTCATCTCCCTCCTTAAGTTGTTCATGTAGAGACTAGATGGCCACTTCCTGGATAATTTAGAGTGGGAATTCCTTTAAAGAATGGTTCAGACTAGTTAGATAATTGCTGATGTCTCTTTAAGCTTGAAAAATCCTGTAATTCTGGGTAGCATCTATGGATATTCTATGACATGGTAAAAGGAATAATTGGCAAAAAAACAAGTTATGCTTTAATTTTTTAGTAGCTATTAGTCTCTGGTTTTTATATAGAAAATATGCTTGCAGCACCTTGCTTCAAAGAAGTTTTTGGTTGGGGGAAGAAAAACAGAAACAATAAATGTTCTGTCCTAGTTTTCTTCTTCTATTTCTTACTACTTTTTTCAGTCTCCTTTGCCCGATGCTCATCCATGCCCTCATAAGAATATATCCTAGCATCCATCCAAGGCCTCCTTCTCTTCTCACTCTCTTCTCTCATTATGTAGAAATATCAAATTCAACCTATGGAAAACAAAACTCATCTTTCCCCTAAATATCTTCCTTCTTCCAAACTTCCCAATTTCTGTTCAGGACAACATCATCTTTCCAGGTGTTCAGGTCCCCAATCTCAGAATCATTCTCAATTTTTTCTTCTCCCTTTCCTCCCTATTCCATATATAGACATATATATATATGTACGTATGTATATATATGCATATATATACATACGTACATATATATATGCAGTAAACTCTTGCAATTTCTACCTCCATAATATAACTCCAATGGTGCCCCTTCCCTCCATTCATACAATTATCATGCTAGTTCAGATTTTTGTCATCTTCTACCTGGACAATTTCCATAGTTTTCACCAACTCCTATATTTCCCCCTTCAAATTCTTCCTTTACAAAGCTTCCAAACTGATGTTCCTAAAACACTAATTTTGCTTGCTACTCCCTTCCTCAAGATGCTCCAGTAACTTTTTCTTCCCACTTGGATAAAATATAAGTTCTTTTTGGCTCTGAAAGGCCTTTACCATTTGATTTTGGCCTATATCTCCAAGGTTATTTCACAATCCTGTTCTCCAAGCAATCTATGTTCTAGCCATCTTGACCTCACACAAGACATTCCATTTGTTTCTTATCTTTGCACTCTTATCTCTCCTCCCTGGAATGTACTCCCTTCTCACTCTCTCCCTTCAAAGAATCTCTAGCTCCCTTCAGGTGGCAACTCATATAGCACCTCTTATAGGAAGCATTCCCCAACTTCCCTTTAAGTGACTTTGGATCTATTTTATATACATCTTGTATTCAATCCTCTGCATATGTGTTGTTTTTTTTAACCTGGTGGAATGAATATAAGCTCTCTGAGAACAGTCACTGTTTCTTTTTTGTCTTAAAATCCCTAGTGACTAGCACAATGCCAGAGCCACAGTCGCTGTTTAATATAAAAATTCCCTTGTAGAGAGAATCAATGAATAAAAATTTGATATTCATTTTTACTGTAATGAACTCCTGAGGGTTCCTATCTAACTTTTATCGAGAATCTACCCAGAGTTTGACTATTAACTCCCCCTGCCAAAACAATCAGGGCAAAGTGAAATTTCTTCTTATCCAGTTGTTCTTCCAGTTAGTTCTTATTAAAACTGAATGTAATTGAGTTTAGAAGCAATCTTGTAGCTTTCTGCAGGCCACAAAATAAGGAAACTTTTAGGAGTTCAAAAGGAATCTTTTTAAGGAAATATGGCAGCCAGAAAAGGGTATTATTTATCATAGATGATATCTATCAGCAAGAACCTAAGCTAAATTTTAAAGTGATAGTTATTCTGAATACTTTTTACCGTGGAAAGAGAAATAGATTACAAAAACGGGGAATTATTTTATTCTTTTGATAAAGATTAATGCAAAGTAATCCTATTATGGGTACTTTGGAAGAGGTGGGGGATAGGGAAAAAAAACTCAAAAGAAAGGAAATGGTATAGGATAGTTGCCTGTACACCTATTTTATGGAATACCTTTACAATAACTAGAAATATTTGTCCCAAGGGCAAACTAGAAAAATTTGTCCCCCACAAAGGCATCTCACTTGGTTGGAGGGGATTACATTGCTCTCAGTGGTAGGTGGGAGACAAAGACATGGGTACAAGACCACTTTTGAAAGGCCACTACTAAGGCTTTTGGGCACCTGAAGGTGGCAGAAGAGCTAAATTCAGTGCACCAAAGGAGTGGGAGATGATAATTAGTGCCTTCTAAATTTAGTGCCCTGGGACAAAGCCCTAAGCATTCTGTCCTAGTTATATTTCTATGTAGTACTATTTAGTTTGATGGTGTTTCACTTCTCTGAAAAGGGTAAACACCCTTTTAAGAACTTTCATTTGATCTTTTAATTAAATAAAATTCTTTATCACATTGTTATGCAAGGACCAGAAGAATTAAAAGCTTGAATGTTAATATGATTGTGATCAACAGCCTTCAGATAATCTACAACTAAAACTCTTGGAGTGCTTCCAATCTGCTCCACTTTTGATGACTCTTAGATATTTTCTCAAAATATAAATATAAAAGATATATGTTTTCCTGAAAATGTGCTTCATTTGTCTCATTCAATATCTTATCTCTTTATGAAACTGTCTGTCTGTCTCTTTATATGTCTCTCCCCTTTACTGAGTCAATACAATTCATTTAGAAGGAGACATGAGAGAGGAGAATTGGTGTTTGGGAATTGTACTTGCCTTCCAGCAGGTTGAAAATAATGTTGGTATTAACTTCATCTTTCCTTTGGCTAATTTTTTAACTTCTTGTTTAGCTAGGTGGTTAATGATGAAGCAGTCACAAGTTAACTATAGCAGACCACATGTCATAAATAAATCACTAATTTGTACAATCTCAATCAAAACCTGCCATGAAAGCAATGAGCAAAGAAAATACATTAGAGAAAACCACCTTCAGAGGAAAAAGTAATAACTTAAAATTGACTCCCTGAGGTTAAAAAAAAAAAAAAACTCTACTATTTGCAATTTATCCAAGTGCTTGGAGGTGACTTACAATTCCCCAACATACTCTCAGATCTGAGTTTAAAAAGTGTTTCTTTGAGCTGTTCTTGCAGTATAAATTATGACTTCAAAGTGAAAATGTCTCCATTCACAAAATGGGTCACTGACAAGAGCTCTAGGGTGCAAAGAAATTGTAACAAGCAAAGAAATATGGCAACAAGAAAAATGAATTTACTCTGATTCTGCTTCCTCTTATCTTTCCATCAGCCCTGCAGCTGAATTCTCCTAGATGTAGTGTCTCCCCCATTTAGGATGCTGAGTTCTTAGAGTGCAAAGATACAGGGACTGTCTAGCTTTTCTTTGGGGGATTCCTAGGGCTTACCACAATGCCAAGGTACTAATTACTCCTTCTTGACTGGCCTACACCCTTTTGGGGGCAGCACTCTGTTAGATCCTCTGTTGGGCTTGGCTTTCTACTCTCAGTCCTTGACTACCTTTGTGGTAGATGGATTTCATTAATTTTCCAGAACAGAACAAAAAAGATTAATGCTGCCTGAGGCAACTGGCCTCAGAAAGGAAGGACTCCCTTTCCTCAAAGAGGCTGATTTGGGCTCAGGCTGTACCTAGGTTCATTTGGTCTGAATTCATATGATCTGCTATTGGGAATTTTGAAAATATTTATCAATAAAATGTATTTCCATCTAGTTACATGCCCCCGTGATTTTGCCCAGGAAATGCCTTCCAAGTTTTAATCACAGCTAATTTTACCGTCTACTACTCTCCTCATAGAATTGTCTCCTTTCAAACTTTTAAACTCATCAGACACATAAATAATATATTAATAAGCTGAAGAAATTTTAGTTTAGAGAAACTAGTCTCTCTTTCTTTAGGTGACCAAAAAAAAACACCCAGTAATCAAACAAACTCTTTTTTCCAGTAATATTTTATTTTATTGCCCAATTACATGAATTACATGTAGACATAATTTTTAATATTTGTTTTCTGATATTTTGTGTTCCTTTAATTCTTGAAAGACAAAAATTGGCAATAGAGTTCAGCACTGTGAGAATAAGAGTGAAAATCAGGGAAAGTATGAATGTTAGCATTGTTCTTGGCAATTGGAACAGCTACAATCACTGGGCAAATTCCCCAAAGTGCCACCATTATCTTCCTTTTCCCTCTTGCCATTCACTCTTAACTTTCTGGTTTCCTCATAGTTACATCTGGGGGCTCCTGTATGAATCTTCTCTTGAGACATCTCTCCTCTTCCCCTTCTTAGGAATATGAGAGGGATAAGTCCTTTCTGTTTCAGTAGCAAGTAAATATGGATAACTAATAAAACAAAATCATTTTAAAATTAAATAATTAACAAATATATGAATGAATATGCATTATGTGGATACACTTTAGCATTTTTTTCTGGCTACAAGCGCAAACATTTCTCCAGTTTCCCCTATAACATCTCAAATTAGTCTAGTCATCATTGCAATAGCTCCTTCTCTGCTGTGAGCTGCCATCCTATATCAGAACTACCTGGTGATATTGTCCTCATCAAAACTATATCCCTGCATCCCAAAACTGAACTTGTGGAGGGCCTAGGCTGGATAGCAGTGTTATTATATTCTATGGGGTATGTTTGTACTTGAAAAACTGGTGCAGCTAAAGTTCCAGGCAGGAAAGTTTTTGCTTTTACGTTCCTTACTCTTCCTTTCATTTGAATCGGTTATTAGAATGAAAAACATGAATTCTATTTCACTTGAATGTCTATTTCTGAGCCATTATCTAGTCTGTGCAAATGGCAACATTTCATTTCGCTTAGAGTCCACTGATACAAGAACCCACTCATCTCTATCTGCCCATGCAAGAGTAGGTAAATTGTCTTTCTAGGACTACTGCCAGTCTCTGGGATTATTTTGTAGATGGTCAAGTTGTTCAGTCCCTCCACAAGTACGTATGGAGTAGCTTTCTATCACTAATATGTTCCACAAATGCCAAGATTTCCCAGCAAAATTTTATCACTTTGTTGAAAGTCTTGATAATAAATCTAATCATCCAACCATTAATCATTTCTGGTAGTGCTCTTCTGAGCTACTTTAGTTATATGGTAAGACTTTCTTTTTTGTACTGGTTTTGAGTGCAGACAGTCTTTCTATCATCAGATTGCAAAGCGCAAGTCAACAGGCAGGTGTGGCTCTCATCCAGATATAATCGGATAAGGTATTAAGCTGGTGGCATCATTCCTGAAGGAATTGATGCCACATGTGGTTCCACTCAGTTTCCCTAAAAATTTTGGCATGTAATGCCCAAGTTGTATAAGTTGTAGATCCTCTTTGAGGAAGTTAAAGTACCTCTTGATAAAAAGCCAAAGCTAACATCTCCTGAAGCAGTATGCTTTCAAAGGATCAGCACTGGTCCAAAACAATTGTTACAAAAAATCTACAGACTGAGAAATTCTTCTTCAATACCATGTTAGCAACTGTGAAACCCCTGTTTTCTGGTGGCATATAACTTTTCATGCTTTATGAAAAGGTCAGTCATAATCAATATGTTATTTATGCATGCAAGCTATATGATCTCCTTCCAGGGATAAGACTTCAGTTGAAAAAAGTTCCCATGTGTTTGCTAGGGCTTATGATGGCCAAATAGATAGTACAAGTTTGTAGTATTTTATTGAAGTCTTTCTTTACTTACTGGTATCTGGAACTATCTTGGGCCAGTAAAATCTATTTCTTCCTAGTTCTAAATGTCTCTCTTGACCCACATGTCTAAACATATCATATATATTTAAGACATAATCATATTCACACTCATATATACCGGAGAGCAAGAAATGCCTCTTGGTACCCTATGTACTATAAAATACTAGCAGATTATATAAATAAGAACAATACATATAAATACTGTTCACATCTATCTAATTATTTATAATAATCATAAATAATACAATATATGGTGAATACAAATATGCAGAAAGACTGAATTTTTTGAGTAGATTTCTTTTATATCCTGCTGCTTTATCAAAGTTATTATTTTAATTAGTTGAATCTCTATGGTTCTCTAAATAAACTATCATACCATCTACAAAAAGAAGTAATTTTGTTTCTTCTTTGTGTTTATTCCCTCAATTTCTTTTTCTTGTCTTATTGTGATGGCTAGTATTTTAGAATTGCATCAAATAATACTGGCTATAATAGATATCCTTGCTTTACCCTTAATCTTATGGGAAATAACTTAAGCATTTCTCTATTATAAATAATGCTAGCTTTTGGTTTTATAGAGATACTATTTACCATATTGAAGAACAATTCATTTATCCTTATGGTTGTTCAAGTTTTTCCCAGAAATGGGTATTTTATTTTGACAAAAGTTTTTTCTGCTTCAATTTTATAAACTCTTTCTGCATCAATTAATATGCCTATGACTTATTTTTGTTAACATGATAAATTCATTAATAATTTTCCTAATATTAAACTAGTTTTATATGATTATTCTCTCTATTTTTTTTTGTTTTGTTTTTTAAACCCTTAACTTCTGTGTATTGGCTCCTTAATGGAAGGGTGGTAAGGGTGGGCAATGGGGTCAAGTGACTTGCCCAGGGTCACACAGCTGGGAAGTGTCTGAGGCTGGATTTGAACCTAGGACCTCCCGTTTCTAGGCCCAACTCTCAATCCACTGAGCTACCCAGCTGCCCCCTTCTCTCTATATTTTACTATAGTTCAGGTACACATTATCCCAGACCTGAACTATTTCAATGTCCCCTTAATTGGTCTTCCTGTATTCGGTCTCTCCTCTTTTTAATCCATTTTCTACACTGTTGCCAATGTAATCTTCTTTAGACACAGGTTTGGTCATGTTGCTCCCTTGCTCAAGAAGTTTAAGTGGCTCCCTTTTGCCTCTAGGAAAAAATAAAAACTCTTCTGATTGTTATTTATTGCCCTTAAAATCTGATTCTAGTCTGTCATTCCAGATTTATTATACAATACTCCCTTTGTACATGCTACATCCATCCTCTTACTCTATTGCTTAGAAAAATCTAGATGATGCCAAAACTCTGGTCAATGATTACCTCCTGGAAAACAAGGTTTTTCCAGCCTTCTTGTTCTACCTACTCCTGAATTTATCTTGTATTTACTTTGTATATTTTTTTGTGCCCAGGAAAGTTTAGATTTCTCTCCTTGCTCTATTATATACTGGTTGTATGACCATGGGCAAATTACTTAACTGTTCCCTAGGCAACTAACACCAGAAGTAACATATATAATTATAGCAATCTGAAATAATGGAGAGTTTTCTTACATTTATTTTTCACTACCTCGAAATCACTAATTCAAGGGTGGGGGAGGAAAAGTCATGTGTTGTGTTTACTTATTCATACACTTGTCCCTTTATAATTTTCCAGCCTATTTCCCCAGTACTCTCCTTCACATTTTCTATAATTCTGTCCTTCTGGCCTTCTTGTTCTCACACATGGCACTCCCTTTCTAGTCATCTTTGTCCTTTCTTTCCCCAATATGCTATATACACTAACATCATATTCCTGCCTCCTGGAATCTCCGGCTTCCTGCAAAATTCAACTCGAGACCTTTTACTGGTTTTCTAAGCTGCTAATGCCTTTCCCTCCAAACTGACCTTTAATTTGATTTATACACATCTTATAAATACATACTATATGCATACATAAACATGTATATACAGTCATATGTATAATTGTCTAAAAAAAAGT
The DNA here is from genome assembly GCF_016433145.1 of Gracilinanus agilis. Classification (NCBI taxonomy): domain Eukaryota; kingdom Metazoa; phylum Chordata; class Mammalia; order Didelphimorphia; family Didelphidae; genus Gracilinanus; species Gracilinanus agilis. The sequence goes on along the minus strand of NC_058130.1, from coordinate 273,420,968 downwards.
AAGGTTACATAAAAGATAAGAGATCAGGGACTATTTAATTTTTATCTTTGTGTCCCCAGTACCTAATTTGGTGAATGGCACTTAATAGGTATTCAATATGTGCTTGTAGATTGACTAATTAAGTATAAATTGATTAAGTTGTAGTCACATGGCTGACAGTAAGAGGTTTAACCTAGAGTAGTATGTCAAGCTTCACTTATTGGTAGAAACAGCCATATTATCTGGCTTAACAAACAGACCTCGGAGAACTGTGTCAAGTGGAAGGAAAGCCTTCCAGGACCCAAAGCCAAAGATGTTACAGGGAGAAAGAAGCATTAGTGAGTTCACCATAGAATAGTTTAAAAGTTTAGGGCAGTGATCTCTGAGGTTGTATGCAGAACATTAACAACCACAGATGGAACTAGAGGGCTTGATGTATTTGTCCTCTCACTCTCCTCAAAGGGACTTCTCTTCACTCTGGACCCATATGTACATTGCCTTTTGTTCAATCATTTTCAGTTGTGCCTGAATCTTTGGGACCCCCATTTTGGACTTTCTTGGTAAAGATACTAGAGTAGTTTCCTATTTCCTTTTCTAGTTCATTTCTCTAGAGGAGGAAGCTGAGGTAAGGAGAGTTAAATGACTTGCCCAGAGTCATACTGCTAGTAAGTGTCTGAGACCAGATTTGAACTTGGGAAGATTATATCTACACAAAGTTTAATCTTACAAGGCTTAATCCTCTACAGAGAGGAACCAGCCTTTTTTTTTTTTTTTCATGCTCTCTGGATCTTTACATCTTAGAGCCCCAGGGAGTATCACTTAAGACTTAGATGTGGCTCATGTCAAGGGTCCTTTAAAAAGGGAAACTACTCAGTGGGCAATGTAAATCAGTTACAGGGCAACTATTTATTTCTGCCATACAAATAAATGCTTAACACAAGATACTAAAAAGAAGCAATTAAACAATCATCAATAACTTAAAACTATTGTTTTATTCTGCTGTGATATTGGGTAGTTGATGAATTTAAACTATCAAAATGTGAAACATTTCATGGGAATGATGAATTACCATTAAACCCCATCTCAGCTCTGCACTATCGAAACAGATCCCTCCAGGTGCATCAGGCCAGGGTTCAGGCCACCACATGAATTGACTCATGTGTGAACTGTTGTTCATTAGTTCAGCTTTTCTTCCCAGGTAGGCAAGAGTGATCTTCTACTTCTCTGCTTCTTCAGAAAAAGGTTTGCTGGGGCAGGTAGGTGGCTCAGTGGACTGAGAGCCAAGCCTAGAGACCTAGGAGGTCCTAATCTGATCTCAGATACTTCCTAGGTGTGTGACCCTGGGAAAGTCACTTAACCCCCATTGCCTAGTCCTTACTGCTCTTCTGTCTTAGAACCAATTTCTAAGATGGAAGATAAGGATTTAAGAGGAGAAAAAAAAAGGTTTGAAGAGTTCTGAGAAGCTGGAGCCAATGTGAATAGAAAGAGAGAGTACACAAGGATACAGTCATTTCCTATAAGGCCCACTGAGTGAGCACCTTCCCCTAACTTAATAGTTAATTCTCTCCCATGTGTCCCTTTCATCTTGCACTGAATGAAGCACCAAGGAACTACTCAAAGTTTGTAGCATAAACTCAAAGCAATAAGCCCTTCAGGATTGAGCCATGTTTTCCTGGAAGAGGCCAAGATGCAGACACAACATTCCTGACATGTTGGGACACTTGAAAGAAAAAGAACATTTGATCCCAAGGGCAGTCATCTTTTTAAAGATCCACTTTTCCGGACCTAGTATACTATCTTTGATGCTGTTTTGATACAACCCTCTTTCCTCCTCCCCACCTTTGGACATCATGAAGAGGGCCAAGGGAACATTCAAGATGTGTTATATTGTACCAAAGCAATTAGCCCCTTAATATTAAGCCATGTATCCCCAGAAGTAGCCAGAATGCAATTTTATTTTATTTTATTTTATTTTTTTATTTTTAGAAAAATTTTCCATGGTTACATTATTCATGTTTTTACTTTCCCCTTCACCCCCTCAAGCTCTCCCCCCATAGCTAATTCGCATTTCCACTGGTTTAAACATGGGTCATCTTGTAAACAAGACTTACTTACATATAATTGATAGTTGCATTGCATGAGTTAGAAAAAATTACAAAATGTAAAATAAATAATTTTGATTATATTAAATTAAAACGGTTTTGTACAAACAAAAACAATACAACCAAAATCAGAAGGGAAACAATAAACTGGGAAAAAATATAACAAAAAATTCTGACAAAGGTCTAATTACTCAAATATATAAGGAGCTAAATCAATTGTATAAAAAATCAAGCCATTCCCCAATTGATAAATGGGCAAGGAACATGAATAGACAATTTTCAGATAAAGAAATCAAAACGCACATGAGAAACTGTTTCTCTAATAATTAGAGAAATGCAAATCAAAACAACTCTGAGGTATCACCTCACACCTAGCAGATGGGCTAAAATGATAGCAGGGGAGAGTAATGAATGTTAGAGGGAGTGTGGCAAAATTGGGACATTAATGCACTGCTGGTGGAGTTGTGAACTGATCCAGAATGCAATTTTAGCACTCTCCTGGGGTATGCTCTGGCTGGAGTCTACCAGGGAGATGCAGTTGTACTCCCTATTACATGTGAAATGTTAGTCAGTCTCTTATTCCCCAGGTTTTCTAGTTTCATTAGCTACTGTTTCTGGCTCAAGAGCAATCTTTATCCTTGAATATCAGTTAATCTCCACTGAAGAGAATAGTATTATTAAGGCTGACTTATCTGCTTCAGCAAGACAGACCTCTACAGGATGCTTTGAGGAGTCATCTTCACCTAAAGGATATATCAAGACAGTGCTTCCAGGACCTAGTATTGATCCCTAAACTCCAGACAGAGCACATACATTCAAAACACAGGAAATTGTTCAGAAAAGGAAACCAGAAAATCAAAGAAAGGAAACCAGTCAGAATTTCTGAAATTCATTCTACTAAAGACATTCCCAACACAATGAACAAACACTGGAAAACCATCCAGTTCATTCAATAAGCATTTATTGAGTGTCTTCTATGTGTCAGACACATGATAGGAAGACAAAATCAGCATAGGACCTGCCCTTAAGAAGTTGACATTTTGAAATGATGAACAGGATGACTTCAGAAAGAGCTGGAAAGACCTATATGAACTGATATGGAATGAAATAAGCAGAACCAGAAGAACATTGTACTCAGTGACTGTGATATTGTGCGATGATAGCTTAGCTACTCTTAGCAATAAAATAGTTCAGGACAGTTCTGAAGGACTTATGACAAAGAATGCTATCCATTTCCAGAGAAAGAAATGTTGGAGCCAGAAATCAGATCAAAGTACACTAGTTTTCATTTTAGTTTATTTGGATTTTTAAAGGCAAGCTTGCTGTCAACAAGCTCATAGTCTAATGGAGAGGACAAGCAAATAATTATGCACAAAAAAACTAATAAGCAATAGAAGGAAGATACTAGGATCAAGAGAGATTGGGAAAGTGATCTTTTAGAAGGTAGAATTTTAGCTGGCACTTGAAGGGAGCTGAGGAAGCCAGGAGATAAGAGATGAGAAAGGAGAGAATGCCATGTATGGGAACAGCCAGTGGAAATGACCAGAGTGGAGAGATAGAGTGTCTATGTAGTACAGCTGGGCCTACATTCAGGAAGACTTGAATTAAAATCCAATCTAAAATACTGATTATGTGACCCTGGGTGTAAGAATTAAAATTTAGTTATTAGCTATATATTAAAATTATGTGGCCGCCAGGAATCAACAATTCAAGTTGATTCCGTAATTAAATCAGACCCAAGTCAGCATCGGGTTGAAGAGTTTATTTACAATCAGGAAGGTAAGTAAGGATAAGAGAAGAGGGAGGTTAGAAGTCTAAATAAATGAAGCTGTAAGCCGCAAGGCCCAACAGCCGGATAGGCAGAGTTTAGAATTGGCCCAGCTAGGCCAAGGAAGTCAGCCTAACTTACCCACGTGACAATACAGAGCATAAGCTGACTGTGGTCTCAGGAGATGCTTCTTCCTCTAGTTCCAGACGACAACTGCCCCCACAGGAAGTTCACTAACTTACTTAAAGAGATCATGTCTTTCATCACTTCCTGTGGTCCACCTCTAGTTCAAATGGACAAATGGCAGTCTCTACATTGATTTGGACTGCCCAAAGGGCAGTCCCTTATTCTTGATTTGTTACTTATGGTCACATGTGGGTAACTCGTCTCCCCTCCCCACTAAGGGAGGTGGGAGTGACATCATTAGCACGCCTGGGTTGAGTAGATTTTTGACTATTAATGGGATAGAGCTAATTTCTATTTACACATGGGCAAGTTACTAATCCCCTGCCTCAGTTTCCTCAACTGTAAAATAAGGATAATAATAGCAGCTTTTTCCTGTGGATGTTATAAAGATGGATATGATTTGTAAAGTGCATAGCACAGTGCTTGCAATATAGTAGTCACTTGATAAATGTCTGTTTACTGCCTTTATTATGCAAGGAACATCAAGGGGACTAGAGTGAGTAACTTTATCTCAGAGTTGTGTATAGGTAAGGTATAAGAAGTATAGAAAAGTAAGAGAGGTCCAACTTATGAACAGCTTTGAATGACAAACAAAAGATCTTAGATTTCCTCCTGAGGTGATGAGGAACCACTAGAGTTTTATTGAATAAAAAGAAATAAGGCTGTTCTCAGTGGCAGTCACTTCTAGATAGTGGTCACTCTATTCTTTATTTGGGGGAGAGGGGATGAGGTCAGATATGACTTTTAGGAAGATCAGTTTGACAATTGAGTGAAGGATGGACTAGATTGTGATGAGAATTGAGGCTAGCCAGTAAACTCTTGCAATAGACAAGGTGTTAGGTAACAAAGGTCTGTACCAGGGTAGTGACAGTGTCAAAGGAGAGAAGAAGACATACATAAGAAATATTATGAAAGTAAAATCAATATGATTTTACAAGAGATCAGCTATGTTGATGTGGGGGACAGGGAGTGAGAGAGAATGTGGAGTTAAAGATGAAATCTAGGTTGTGAACTTAGGGAACTGAGGCTGGCACCATTGACAATAATAGAAAAGATCAGAAGCAAAAAGGGTTTGGAAGAAAAGATAATGAATTCAATTTTAAACATGTTGTGTTTAGGATGCTTGCAATAAGATTTGAGTTCAAATCCAGCCACAGAAACTTCCTAGTTCCATGACCTTGAGCAAGTCATTTAATCTCTTTTTGCCTAGGAGGCAGCTAGGTGGCTCAGTAGATAGAGTATTGGGCCTGGATTCAGGAAGACCGGAACACAACTAAACAACAACAAAAGAAGCCAGGGAGGTCTATAGTCAGAGGAGAGGAGGGAAAGCATTTCAGGCATGGAGGACAGCCAGAGAGAATGCCCAGACCCAAGAGACGAATCATTTGTGGAACAGCCAGAAGGCCAGTGCCACTGGACTGAAGAGTATTTCTTGGAGAAGTGTAAGAAGGCTGGAAAGGTAGGAAGAAGCTAGATTATAAAGGGTTTTTGAATGCCAAACCAGATGAGGTTGAATATGACCTGCCCTATCACACCACACTTTAAAGCTTCTTGGATGAAGATGGGGGAAAAAAACCTTACCTTATTATCATTTAAATTACTAATTTAAATAGAAAGCTGCCAAATGTTCAGATTCTTTAGGAGTTGGGGAGATTCTCCTTCCTCCATAAGATGTTGTCTGCCCTGCCACAGACCAGGACTCTACTGATGGGTCCTTTCATACTACTTGTACCAAGTGTAGTTATCAATCACATATCCAAGAAGAGTCTGAGGCCAGATAACATTACAAAAAATTCTAGAAATGAGGTTATAGAATTTGTTAGGTTTCTGTGGAAGTAGAAACACAGAAGAAAACAACTGCTTGATCACACGAATTGATGGGGAAATGATTGGGGATGTAGACTCTAAGCAATCACCCTAATGTAAATATTAATAGTATGGAAATATGTCTTGATCAATGACACATACAAAACCCAGTAGAACTGCTCATTGGCTACAGGAGAAGGTGGGAGGAGGAGAGGGAAAGAATATGAATCATGTAATCATGAAAAATATTCTAAATTAATTAAATATTTTTTCAGATAAAAAAAAGAACAAAAAATGTTATGTTTACATCTTTCCAAGTCTTCATTCCTCCTCATATACACATAGCAACTGGACAAATACATACATCTGACAAATCATTTTTATTCCACAGGCCCAACAAACCAAAATATTATGAATAGTCTCTACACATTTCACCTGTAAAACAGAGAAGTTAAAAGGAATGTAGAAAATATCAAGGGCTTTAATGCTTAACAAAACATTGTCTTATTTTATCTTCACAACAAACCTAGAACATTGACAGGGGCAACTATTATTTCAGTTTTACCAATGAGGAAATTTAGATTTAAATGACTTTGCCCAAAGTTACATAGATGGTAAGTACCTGAGGCTGACTTTGAACTTAGTTCTTCCTGACTCCAGGCCTAGCCCTCTAACCATCACATCACCTAGCTGCCTCAAACTAAACCTGGAAAGTTACTTGGTTTTTATAGGAAATTTGTTTCATTACATATTATAGAGACCCATGTCTTAATATTAATTTTCCATTTTCATACAAATATATTAACAACTTTTTCTAAATAAGTTTTCCCCCCTTGTTTTCCCTTGGAAGAATTTGCAATAACTTCAGAAAACTTACATGGAAATTTGTTATTAAAAATGTTTAAAGAATAAACTTTTTAAAAAGAATTTGGAAACATGAATATGCTACCTAGGCAGGAAATATAATTAAAGTGATATCATCAATTTTAATTTTCCTTTTTTTTAATTTTTAAAAATTTATTTATTTAATTAATTTAGAATATTTTCCATGGTTACATGATTCATGTTCTTTCCCTCCCCCCTCCCATAGCCAATGAGCAATTCACTTTTAATTGTCTTACTCATCAACAAAAAAAAGAGTAGGATATAACACTAGTTGTGCCTGCAAGAGGACCAGTTGTAGAAAATGATACATTTCAGTCCGATTTCTTTCCTGTGGTTAAAATAAAAACTATAAGCCTCACTCCTCTTGACTACTTCTGTGGAAGAGTAATGAATGCACTGGGAAATCCTACCTTTTCTCTTCCATCTTCACTAACAAAAATGTAACCAAAATTTTAAAGGTTTGCCAATGTAAGATGAGACATTACTATTTTACCTTCAATCATCACTCTGTTTGTAATTGCTGATAATTGTGAATGATTGATGAAATTGGGTAGTGGTTTTTGTTTATCAAGGCTAGCTTTGAATAGCTGGAGAAAATACTGAGGGAAGAAACTTTCAAAATAGCTCTACCTCCCCTAATCTCCACACTCAAGAATACTAAGGGAAGAAAGACAAGGAGTCCCTTATGACCTTCAAAATCACAAGCTCCTTATTTAATGAGAATGGTTACTATTCCAACACAAATCTATGAAGACTGTACAAATCAATGGGGGATCTTGATCCTGTTTTGCTCACCCCACCCTTGGCTCCTTTCCCCTCACTCTGAATACACGATTTCCACTTCCAGAACACTGGAAGGCTGTCCTCATTAGTATGTACAGGATGAGTGGAATAAGCATGGGGAGATTTATATTGTACTATATGCAATTTAATTAATAAGCAATGGAGCTTATTTCTGGGAGAAAGTGTCAATGTACGCAGAATCTTAGGCACCTTCCATTCTAATGAGTAACATAAATATCTTACAGCACAGAGACTTTAATAAGTGACCCTATCATTTTCTCCACTTATCAATGTTTATTAACTAGGTTCTTCGGTATCCCACATATTTAAAATTGCTGTGCATATGAAGATGGTAGCAAAGTCTTTGTTTTAACCTTCAGCCCGTATGTCTAGCCCCTTCTTTTAAGCTCTGACAGTAGAGATATTAGATGGTTTTTACCCAGGTCAAAACTCAACTATAAGTTATAGACTTAGAGAGTTACATAAGACTCAGAAATATTAAGTGACTGATTAATATTCTCACAGCAAAGAGGTAAGACTGGTAGGATCTGAACCAAGGTCTTCCTCATTTTGATTCTAGTGATCTAGCCATTATACCATGTTCCTACTCAGAAGGAGCTAACCCTCCTTCCTTCCCTCCATCAAACCAGAATATCTTTTTTTAATTAAATTTTATTCTTTTCAATTACATGTAGAAACACGTTTTGCCAATTGTTTTTGATATCAAACCAGAATTTCTTGGCTCTCCGTTACTTTTTTTCTTGTATTTTAGAATCTATGCTAAGTATCTGTTCCAAGGCAGAAAAGCAGTAAGAGCTAGGCAATTGGGATTAAGTGACTTGCCCAGGGTCACATATCTAAGAAAAGTCTGAGGCATGATTTGAACCCAGGAACTCCTATCTCCAGGCCTGGAGCTCTATTCACCTTGCTTCTACTCTTCATTTCTTTTTTATGACTAAAATAAAATGAAAATAAACTCCATAATTTTTTGCCATGGAGGAAAATGTTGAGTATTAGCTGGTAATTTCTAGAATAATCTACTTTTGCCTCCTTTTTATTTTCCTTAATCAGAACTATTGTCTATCATCTGTTACCTCTCCTATTCTCACTCAAAAACTGCCACTGATACTTAATAGTTGTGAGCCTCTGATCAAGTAACAACCTTTTAGCCTCAGTTTCCTCATCTGTAAAATGGAGATAATAATAGCATCTACTTCTCATGATTGCTAAGCATCCAATGAACTAATACATGTAAAGTACTTTGCCAGATTTGAAGCACTATTTAAATGTTAGCTAAATTTAAACGCTAACTATTATTCACACAGACACATATAAAGATTGTGGGTCTGTTCCAGATACAAAGAGGGATCAGATTTGATCCCTGCCTTCAAAGTGCTTAGAATTGTTTTGTGAGAACAAAGCATGCACTATACTCTTTTTTTTAAAACCCTTATCTTGCATCTTAGAATCAATACTGTGTATTGGTTCCAAGGCAGAACAGTAAGGGCTAGGCAATGTGGGTTAAGTGACTTACCCAGGGTCACACAGCTAGGAAGTGTCTGAGATCTCATTTGAACCCAGGACCTCTCATCTCTAGGCCTGACTCTCAATCCAATGAGTCACCCAGTTGCCCCCATATACTACACTCTTGAAATGAGAGCTAACTGTAAAATACAAAACAATATAAATAGCAGAGATATAAATAGAGATTCTTATTCCTGGAGCAAGTACCACAAAACACACACTGGGGCAAGCAGCAGGGTTGGAAGGGAAAGGGGAAGCCTTGAAACTCAAGACTCCTGCTAGCAGAGATTAGAAATCTTGGCTCACCAGCTCCTGTTGGCAGAACCCACAGGACCACTACTGCTGAGGATGCTGCTGGAGAGGGATCAGGACAGAATAGACTGGGGTATAGTTTCATTCATGTGTGGGGTAACTACTAGAGGGGAAGGAAGGTGCTCTATGGCAATATCTTATTTTAAATAATTATTCTCACTCGGTAGATAGTAAGCTCTGTCATTTCTACCTGTGAAAAAAATATAATTGCTGTCAGTGCCCTCTAAATTCCAGCACCCTGAGGCAAAACCCCATTTGCCCTCCCCAAAACGTGACAAGTGAGTGGCACAGAGAATAAACTGTGGAAATTGAAAAGTGGGAGGGATTGTAGTGGAATTGACAAGTGGAGAAAGAGTGCAGGAAAGGACATGACTTGACCTGTGCTTTGAAGAAAGGGTAATATTTAGATAAGAGAAGAAGCTAAAGATTATACTTATATGCAAAGATGGAGTAGAAGGAATGCCCACGGAGACACAAAATAAACTCTAATTAGGTCCATTAATAGCAAATATTGTATTTGGGTGCTCAGTAAAATTAAATTATGTTTCCTGGGTGAAAAACCCTTAGGAGAGGGAAAAGAATGGGAGAGTAGAAAAATGGGCAAAGTCTATACAGGGATCATACCTAAAAGTAACCTCATCCATGTTAATATTCCTTTTTTGCAGATCTTTTACCTCCCTCTTTGCACCTTCCATCCTCTCAGTGGTAAGACTTTTTCCACATGAAACTTTTTGCTAAAAACTCCCAGTTCACTATTTGCCTTCTTTAGTCCCTAAATAAGTGTTTGAAGTTGGTCCAAAAATGAAGTGAACAGAGTAAATCTAGAAATCAAGTCAGGTTTTGTCTACAAGTAGAAGCTGTTCCCAAAGGAACTCAGCTGAACTGTACCAACCACCATACTCTGTGAAATTTGCTTAGCACACAGGCTTCTGGAAAAAAAAGTATAATAACTAAAATGTCTTGCCAAGAGACAGCTTTGCTTCTAAGACACTATCCAACCCTAGTCACTCTTCTATTATCCTAGAAAGAAAAAAATCAGAGTATTATGTTAATATCAAATTAAATACTTCAAACTCTAATGGAATTTAACTTTTAGAATTATGGTATTTCTTTACTCATTACTTTGCCTCACTGACTTTTGAAAATATACTATTGAGTCTGATATCCAAGATGTGATAGTATTAAAATAAATATGAAAGACTGATCAGTAGATAAATATTGAAAACAAGTTAAGAACCACATGAAGGGTTCATTGAAATCATAAAGAATACGAGAAATGTCAGTCAAAACATCTCTAAGGTTTTATCTCACATCTAAGAGATTGGCAAAGTTGGCATAAGATGGAAATAGTCAGTATAGTAAGGGCTCCATAAATTCAAACACAATATTATATGGTTGATAAAGTTATTAATTGATCCACTCATTCTGGAAAGCAAGTACAAATGATACCACTAACATATATAATACAAATAATATTTATTATACAAATTTTAGGTAGCTATATATATATACATATATATATATATTAGGCCAAAAGGCCACTGGCAAGAGTATAGAAGATGGAAAGAAAGGTCTCATGTACAGAATAACAAAATTTTCATTGCTGTTGTTCACTTGTGTGTGACTCTTTATGACCCCATTTGGTTTTTTGGGGAGGGGCAAAGATTTGGTTTGCCATTCCCTTCTCAAACTCATTTTACAGATAAGGAAACTAAGACAAACAGGGTTAAGTGACTTGCCCAGGGTCAGAAAGATAGTAAGTGTCTACCATCAGATTTGAACTCAGGTCTTCCTGCCTCCAAACTTAGCACTCTATCCACTGCACCACCTGGCTATTTTGGTTTGTGTGTGTGGCAACCAAGAACCAGCAACTAAGTAGGTGCCAATTAATTAAGAAATAGCTAAACAAGTTGTGATGTATGCTTAACAATAAAAATGCTTCTGAGTCCTGGGGTTAGTGAAGTCATCTTTTCCTTCTTTCAGCTCTGAACCCATTCACAAATGGACAAGATTCAGACCTGGGTCAGAGTTAGGCTCTTTTTTTTTCCTGCATTCTCTTTATATATCCACCCTGGAGCCCCAAGAAGAATCACTTAAAAATTAATTTTGTCAGGGGGCAGCTGGGTAGCTCAGTGGATTGAGAGTCAGGCCTAGAGATGGGAGGTCCTAGGTTCAAATCCAGCCTCAGATACTTCCCAGCTGTGTGACCCTGGGCAAGTCACTTGACCCCCATTGCCCACTCTTACCATTCTTCCACCTATGAGCCAATACACAGAAGTTAAGGGTTTAAAAAATTTTTTTTAAATTCATTTCGTCTCCGGTCTAGTAATTCCCCAAAAGGAAGGGGATAGAAAGGGACTCTGTTCCCACTCTCCCCCAAATCCTACAGTTTAGACGGTTCTGAAAGAGTGGACCAAGAGGAAGAGAAAGAGCAGAGCTTCTGAGTCATTCCCTGTTAGGCCCAAAGGATGGGCTGCTCTTTCTGACTTAGTGGCCAGTCCTCTCTGACTTGGTTCTTTCAGCCAACACAATGTGAAGGGACCAAGGAACTGCTTAAAAGTTTCCGCATCATGATAAAGCCATAAACCCTTTGGTGTTGAGTCACATTTCTTTGAAAGTGGCCAAAGTGAAGGTTTAGGATTCCACGGGGGTATGTTCAAGTCAAAACAGGTTTGAGAGGGCTTGTTGTTGACACCCCCATTGAATGGAAATGCAAAAACAATAGAAAAGAATTCGGAGAAGCATGAGAACACTTAAACTGGTGTCTTGGAGTATGCAGAACCAAGAATTAAATGCACACACTTAGGGTGACAACAAAATAAAACTGAATAATGATCAAGCTTGGCTCTGGAGAAGACTTGAAGTGAAGTGGCCTGTCCTGCCCTTCATTGCAAAGGTGAGGAAAGGTGGAATATTGTATATACTTTAAGCTATGATCAACGTGTTATTTAGTTTTCTAAAGCTTTTTTTTCCCCCTCTTTCTTTTTTAATTAATAATATGAGGTATGTCTCAGTGTGCAGAGAACAGGGGAGGGATATATTCAGAAATAAATGTCATTTAAGGGCAAACATTGTCAATTCAAAATACAACAATTAACTTTCCAAGTTGATATTTGCCAGATCTTAACTGCATAACATCTTTTGATGCTTATGTCTTATCAGGGAAGTCATATATGCTGCATAGTTTCTCTGAGGTGTTTCAGCCTTATTATCTTTGTGGGTACTTCACTTTGAAAATTGACAAAGGCATCAAAGCAACATTTGTTAGCCCTTTAAACAGGTTATCAGTGTATTCATGGAAAGACAGTCTTAGCATATTACTTGGAATAAGAAAATTTTAGTTTTAGTTCACTTTTATTTTGACTTTTGTTGCTGTTGTTCAGTCATTTTTCAGTCATGTCCAATTCTTCATGACTCCATTTGGGAATTACTTGGCAAAGACACTGCAGTGGTTTGACGTTTTCTTCTGAAGCTCATTTTACAGATGAGGAAACCAAGGCAGACAGGGTTAAGAGACTTACCAGGGTCGCACAGTAAATATCTGAGGCCAGATTTGAACTCAGGAAGAGGAGTCTTCTTGACTTCAAGTCTAGCTATCTATCTACTCTGCCACCCAGCTATGATCTTGATATAGCCATTTAACTTCTGGACCTTAATGGCTTTATCTGTAAAATCTAGTTAATACCAGTCCTGCTACTTCACCATTTAGATCAAAGACTCACAGAATTGTGGAGTTGTAAAGGACCTCATGGGTAATCTAATACAACATATAACCCTTGAAATAAATCCATACCCCAACACATCCAAAAAGGAGTTCCCCAACTTTGGCTTTGAAAACCTTTAGTAGGAAAGAATCTCCTACCTCCCAAAGCAGTTTTTCCCCCACTTTTGGATACTTGCTAGAAAAATTTTCTTACATCAAGCCTAACTTTGTTTCACTACATCTTCCACTTGTTATTAGTCTACAAGCAGAACAAGTCTAATCTCTCTCTCATGTGACAGCCTTAGAAGTTTTCAGTTTCAATATCCCCAATTCTTTCCATTCACTTTTACATGGCACAACAAGATGCTTTATTATTCTAGTTGCCATCCACAGGACATTCTCCAAATTATCAAGGTCCTTCCAAAACTGGAGTGCTCAGAACTGAATAGTCACAATAATCAAATGAGATCCTACATGCTAAGTAGTTTTTAATGATAAAGTGCTATATATCATCCCATTTGACCTGACAATAGCACTTGTGGTCCTCCCAAAGTTCCTTGTTTTTGTTGAGGACTCTACAATATTTTCAGTTACCCAGGTTAGTCTATTTCAAATCATCCTTGATCTTTCATTCTCCCTCATCCCACACATCCAATGAGTTGTCAAGTCTTCTCAGTTCCAATTCTCTCTTACATATGTCCCCTTCTCTTCACTCACATAGTATCCAACCTAGTTCTGTCCCTTTTTGTTTCTCCCCTGAATTTTTCTAATTGCTCTCCCTACCTCAAATCCTTTCTTCCTCCAATCCATCTCTCACATAAGTGACAAAGTGATTTTAAATCGTGGATTGACAGTCCCTGCTCAATAAACTCCAATGACTCCCTATTACCTCTAAGATCAATACAAATAGCTCTGGTTGGCATTTTATGGTGTACTTTACAACCTGGTTCCCACCTAATCTTTCCAGTTTTGTTATACATTATCCTTCTTCACATATTCTGTAATTCAGCCAGACTGGCCTTCTTAATGTTCCTTTAAACATGACACTCTATCTCCTACTTCTGTACATTTGAAGGCTGAACATCTGTATAGCTTATTCATCACTCCTGGAATAAACTTCCCTCTTTCTCTCCACCTCTTAGAATCCCTAAATTCCTTCAAAACCTAGCTCAAGTATTACCTTCTACATGAAATCCTCTGCTGATCCCTCTATCCCAGTTTCAAATTCCACTCCATTCCCTGCCCCTCTCTAGCCAAAATAAAGTCTTAAGCAACTAAGTGGTATAGTAGATACAGAACTGGTTCTTAAACCAAGAAGATCTTGATTCAAACCCTGCCCCAGATAATTCCTAGATATGTGACCTTAGTTTCCTGTAAAACAGGAATGTGTGAAGATCAAATGAGATAATATTTGTAAAAGTACTTCACACAGTATGTGCTATATAAATGTTGTTATTTTGTATATAAATATAAAAGGTGTTCCAAAAGTCAATTCAATTTTAAGCACTTTGGGGACTCTGTGTGTGTGTGATGTGTGTGTTATGTGTGTTATGCTATATTTGCCCAATATAGCATAAGCTCCATGAAGACTTCAACCACTACAATTTTGTCTCTGTATTCCCAATGCCAGGCACAAAGTAGTGGTTTGTTTTTTTTTAAACTCTTGTACTTCGGTGTATTGTCTCATAGGTGGAAGATTGGTAAGGGTGGACAATGGGGGTCAAGTGACTTGCCCAGGGTCACACAGCTGGGAAGTGGCTGAGGCCGACAAAGTAGTGTTTTTAACAATTACTTGATTGAGCTTTAGTAAATTGACTGAAATTAAATAAATATTGATTGAGATTTTCTTACTGACATTTTGGTGGAGGGGAATAAGTAAAAGTAAAAAGAAATGTAGAATGTGCAATACATAAAGAAAAGCACCTGTATTTTCCTAGCCTTTGAAGCTCCCCCTTTTTTTTTTAACATTTATTAATATTCATTTTTATCATGGTTACATGATTCATGCTCCTCCTTTCCCCTTCAGCCCCACCCCGCGCCCCCCCTACCCATGGCCGATGCGCATTTCCACTAGTTTTGTCATGTGTCCTTGATCAAGACCAATTTCCAAATTGTTGGTAGTTGCATTGGTGTGGTAGTTTCGAGTCCACACCCGAAGCTCCCCTTTTGATCAGGTCATCAAGTATTCCAAAAACATTCTAATTCTATGTTTTTCCTTTGTGTCCATTAGAAATAGTTCGGGATTCACTTAGATGAAGCAAGACGTGCAGTCCAGAATGTACTTTGGCACTAAGCAAAGAATATTTGCTGATGAATTATATCCAGGAATCCAGCATACACAGGGAGTTCTCTACCTGTCTGTTACTTATACGGACTTCACTAACACCTGTTTACCTGCTCATCTCACTGGGATCCAAGTTCCTCCTTCTTATGCAAACAGATCCTACAGTTCTTCATTCTTCCTTTCAAGAAGATTCCACAAGTTAACCATAAAGAAGTGCATCTTTCCTAATTAGACTGATGCCCTTTTTCAGGTGTAACTGAACAAGGCTTACTTCAATTTTATGAAAGATTCACTAATTTATCAGGTAAAAGATAGAAACTCTTCCACTAGCTAGGCAATATTCCTAAGGTACTTGGGACACAAGCATCCACAACATGGCAACACATCTTCTGGAGATGAATGGCTCAGAAATTTGATAGGTTGGACTTCATAGAATATACTTTCTTCCTAGGTCTTTCTGGGACTTGTTTTAGCATGTATTCTCTTGGCACAGCTTTTGAATAGCCAAGGTCATCTCAAGGCCATGACAGTGTGTTGTTTGTTGTTTCTATTTTAAAATTTGTTTTCATTTATTCATTCTAAATTAAGTGTTAAAATACTTGGCTTCTAACAAATGTGTAAATAAACAGTTAAGTCAAACCAAGTTCTCAGGTAAATGAGTATTTTATTAAACATCTGCTATGTCTCTAACACTGTGCCAGGTGTGATGGGAAGAAATAAAATAAAATGAAGGAAGTAAAATAAAATTGAGATGAAACTCCTACCCACTGGGAACTAGTTGGAAACAGTAGGAGCATAATAGGTTGCTAGGTAGCTCAGAGCATCCAGACAGGGAAGACTGAAGTTCAAATTCAACTTCAGGTTCTTACTAGCTGTGTGACCATGGAGAAGTCACTTCTATCTGACTTAGTTTCCTTAATTGTAAAATGGAGATAATAATAAGACCTACTTCCTCATTGTGAGGATTAAACAAAATGTTATTTGTAAAGTACTTTGGAAACCTTAAATCATTATATAAATTCTGTGATTATGTATGTGTTTTCTCAATTTCACTGGGAATTTTTTTCAGATGTGAAGAGATATGTAGGATATTTTGTTGCTCTTCAGTGCAACTAATTACTTCATTTTTATTTTTTCAATGTCCTTATCTTCCATCTTAGTATCAATTCTAAGACAGGAGAGTGGTAAGGGCTAGGAAATCAGAAGTTAAGTGATTTGCCCAGGCAGGGTTATACAATTAGGAAGTGTTTGAAGCTATTTTTAAACAAGTTCCTCCCACCTTCAGTCCTGGCACTCTAACCACTATCCAGCTACCAAGTAGTTTAGGTAAGAGGTTTTTAAGTGGTATCCAGGTTTTTCATTTTCACATCATTATATCAACATAATATGATATAAGATATAATATAATGATACATCATATCATTATATTAATATGAAAAAAAGTTGACATTTTCATTTTGGGGACTTTGAAAGCTTCCACCATACCTATGAGAGAAAAAATATCTATCAGGACAAAAATATTCAGTGGTGAAGCTCAGAATATTATTGTTTTGTGAGAAACAAAAAGCACAAATACAAAAGAAGGGTAGAAAGATTTATTTAAATGAATGCAAAGTGAAATAGGAAGACTCAGGAAAATATTTACAATAACTCCCAACAATGTAAATGGAAAAATAATTACGAAACAACAGAAAAAATTACAAAGTTATGAAGCATGAGTTTGGCTCTAAAGAATGCATACGAGAAGACACCTCCTGCCCTGCCCTGCTCTGCCCTGCCAAGGTCTAGATCCATAGGTTTTCCCAATATCTTAATTGATTTTTACTCATTTTTTTCTTTTCTTCTTCTCTTTCTTTCCTTTCTTAAAAAAGGCTTCTTACAAGGGATGGCTCTCTGGGAAGGGAGAGAAGTGATATAGAGAGAAATCTAAAGTGTATAGAAATAAAGATATAGGTAATTATATATTTTTTAATTTGTTCAGTAATGTTCAACTCCTCATAACCACATTTGAGGTTTTCTTGGCAAAAATACTGAAGCAGTTTGCCATTTCCTTGTCCAGCTCATTTGATAGATGATGAAACTGAGGCAAAAAGAGTTTAGTAACTTGCCCAGAGTCACACAGTTAGTATCTGAGACCAAATCTGAACTCAGGAAATCTTCTTGAATCTAGGTCTGACACTCTGTTCACTGCACCACCAAGCTGCCCCTTTAAAAAATTAGTAGAATTCAAATTATCTAAGGTAGCTAAAAGATATAGCAATACACCAAATATCTTGATTATATTAATGTAAAGCATCTTTGTGAGATGGGGCAGCAGAGGTAAAAAATGAGAAAATATATCAAAAATTAAGCTAAATATCATAAATATTTAATATTAAAAGCATTCAAAAGCTCCCAGAAGTGTAAATCAATTTATTTTTATCTGTTTTCTTTTTACTTTTAACTTGCTGAAGTTAAAAGGCCACTACTCCCAGGAAAAGCAGTTCTGCCTTTCCCATAAAATGTAATTAGATCAAAATTATTTATAAAATTCTAATGTGGAATCAATCAACAATAAGCATTTAGGATACATTTCACTGTTGAATTAAAAATCTTGTTTTCCTTCCCAAGTATTTCACAATTCCTTTCAAAACACCATCACCCTTTCTCATGGTAGGCGACAATGTGTTTGGCATTAATTCTCCTTCTCAAATATAAAAATGTTCATGGTGTTGTACTGTTCGGGAGCCAGCACAAACACATGCCAATTTAAGTTGTCTTAAGTATTATTACTCTAAACCAAATAGGATCAGAGTTTGAAAGCAATTTTATGTGGTCAGTTGCCAACCCTCCTTTGGCTGTTCCTGTATGATGCCAACCTGTCTGGATTTTAAAATGAACAATTCAGTCAATCATTTGGAAGTTTTGTCTACACAATGCCAAAAATCCAGTAATTTGGAAACATCTGGGTGAATGATTGAATTTTTCACTTTTCATCCGGATGTTTGGCATCCAGCCTCTATTAGCTAATAAGAACAGCCAAGCATTAATGGATAAAACATTCCTCCTAACTCTTTTGTTCCTATAACTTAAGTGTAAGTCTAAATATACCACTTTTCCCGTTGCCATTCCTTACTTAACTTTCCTACTCCATTTCCTCTATTTCAGCCCCCTCTCAGGTTTTCTTGTCTTGACTGCTACTTCTTCACACCTCCTGTCCTTTCTCCTTGATTGTTCTCCCTTCATCATTTGCTCCTCCACACGTTTGTGTCCCTACTACCTCCTAGACTTTCTCCTCTAAAAGGAAAAAAAAAAGTCTCATGAGAATTATGACTCTGAATTAAAGTTGTTATTTAAAAGTATCCAAAACTATGAAAGGTTCCTAAGTAGTAATAATAGTGTAATGTCTAGCAGTTTCACACACCAAGTACTCTTAAGGACTAAGTTAAGGTGAAGGGATTGGAACTAGACCAGTGATCTCATTGATCTAAGGAATTCCCAGGTGAGGAAACACCCTTTACCAAGTGTAGATATGCAACTTCTCAACAACTTAAAGAGTTTTCTAGGGCTCTAAGACATTAAATGACTTGTCCAGGAATACACAGCTACTATGATAGACTGTCTTCTAATTTCAAGTGAAAAGTCACAAAAAAGAAAGCTATTTAAATCAAAAGCTATTTTTTTTCTGCTTTAAAATTTTTTTTAAATCATTTCAATAGAATTATATATGACATCATTATTACAATATAGATTCCATAAGGCCACTTATTTTCCAATTATGACAATTTTACACTTTCCCCTTATTTCTAAAATTTGAAATCTTCATGACTATTTGGGGAGCAATGATGAATGGCTCACAGTAAGCTGTTTCAATAACAGAGTCTTCAGCCAAGACAAATTTAGTCCTCTCACCCCACTCCCTTAAACTCTTGATCTTTGCCTTAACTTTATGAAATCTTGTGGTGGATTGATTTTATTCCATGAAAAATATTTAAACTGACCTGACTCTCCATCAGGATGTCTTCTATAAATTATCAGTGAGGAACTTTTTCTTTCCCTAAACAACTCCATGTAGGGTTAGTTTTGCAACATGATCATATGGACAGGACCAATCAGCAGGGAAAATTGGAGTTTTATTGTTTTTGGCTGAAGCTACTTACAAAATGGTTAAAAAAGAATAAACTCTTAAAATATATTATTATAGAAAACAATAATATTAACAGAAATGTTTTTGAAACAAGCATGTCTATATGCAATAAGATTTATCAAATTCTCACAGGACTCTGAGAGGGAGAAGGCAATATGTAGCAATCAGACAAGTCAAAGCACCCCCACCATCCCCTTGACCACCATCTCCCCATAGACATTAACTGAGACAGCCCAGGACACTGAGACCAAGAGCCTTGGGAATAATAGTGTCCCCCAAACTACTAAACTTGATTCCAGCCCACCTTCCTCACCACAGTAGCACCTGCAACCAACTGCTATCAACAGGTAGATAGGCACAAGAATAGGAACATCCACCAGATCATTAATCCTACTTCCAGACCAGTCTTCCCAGGCATCACCTGGGGAGGTGGCTCCTGTAGAGGAGGAGCCAGACACTCCCATGAGCTGCCACTCACAAAGCAGGCAAGCCAGCCTAACTAAAGCAGCAGGGCACCCTAAGGGAGTGACAGGAGATTGTGTGCACCTGGCAGATCAAAACACTACCACCACCTTGATGACTGTCTTCCCTAAGAACCTAAATGAAGATAGCCCAGGACCCTGAATCCAAGGGCCTTTGAAATGGAAATACTTCCAGTCCAGTGTCAAATGGTTCAGCATCAAAAAGTATTAGGACTTTATCAGGGGAAATAACATGAAAGATGAGGCATTATTATCTAGTTTGCCTAAATAACACCCTAAGGACCTTGAGACCTTTCTATTTGATTTGCAGTTGAAATGTTTCCCCATTAGAATGTGAACTCTGGGACTGTCTTACTTTTCTATTTGTATCCTCAGGTTGCTTTGCATATAGTAATTAATAAATAAATTCTTCATTCATTCATTCATTTGTCCATTCTCTAAATGTAACTTTTTTAAAAAGTAGAAATAAGAAAAAAAAATAGGAACTTCCAGTTAAGATGGCGGCAGTGTAAGGAGCAGCTGCTCGATCTCTCCTGACTGAAGCATACAGGACCCCTCAAGAGGAAATAAAAACGAGTCCAGAGGAACGAAGGAACCCCACAACAGGGTGCAGCATTGAAGGTACGCAGAATCGGGGCATTTCCACGCTATAAAGGGGTGAAACAGCTCTCACTAAAACGTGAGAGGAAGAAGCCCCTCCCCCACCCCCCACACCACACACCTCTCACAACACCAACGCACAAGCGGGTAAACAGGACTGGGGCAACCAGATAATCACTGGCAGCCCCGGGGCTTGTACCTGTGTGCTGCAAGACAAGGGACCCCAGGTGGCTGGGGGTGCGCACGGACTTTCCCCCAGCATCCACGTGGGTGAAGGCACCGCCTAGGGCCGGAACAAAGGCCCCTAAAACACGGCCTTTCCCAAGCACTGAAGGCATCGCTTCTGGTGCGAATAAAGATCTCCAGCCCACAGACTTTCACTACCTTGGGGGGGGGGGGGGTGAAGGCTGTGCCCTAAGAGCATCTGCACAGGCAGAGGCAGTGCCCTACGCTTGGATAACGATCTCCAGCCCAGGCTTGGACCTCCAGTGAGGACCCGGTGCAGACCAGAGCACGGCAGTGGAAGCAGCCCCAAAGACTGCTGAAGGAACCTCGGGCAGAGGGGCAGACCGGGAACTACCAGGAGGCCTGACCCCGAGGACAAGGAGACCAGAGCCCGGAGCTTGTAAGGCCCAGGCAGACCCTGAGTGCAAAAACAAAGCTGAAAAGGGACGGGGCCAACAATGGCCAGCAATAAGGAAGTCCAGAAGAAAAAGACTATCAAGAGAAACTCTGGAACACTGGACAACTTCTACACAGAGAAAATCCAGACACCAGAGGAGGGAAAACAAAAGTCCAAACCTCCCCCAAAAAATGAAAGCTGGTCACAAGCTATGGAAGAGTTTAAAAATGAAATGTTGAGGAAGATGGAAGAAATCTGGCAAGAAAATAACAGTTTAAAAGGCAGAATTTCGCAATTAGAAAGTGAGACAAGACAACTGAAGACCAAAAATGACCAGACTGAAAAGGAAAACCAAAACATTAGAGCCGAAATCCAAAACATTAAAGCCGAAAACCAAAACATTAGAGCCGAAAACCAAAACATTAAAGCCGAAAACCAAAACATTAAAGCTGAAAACCAAAACATTAAAGCCGAAAACCAGTCCTTAAAGGCTAGAATCGAACATTTAGAAACCAATGATCTCTCAAGACAACAAGAACAAATAAAACAAAGTCAAAAGACTGATAAAATTGAAGGAAACATGAAATATCTCAATGAGAGAGTGACAGACCAAGAAAAATGGTCTAGAAGAGACAACTTGAGAATCATTGGTATTCCAGAAAAGGCAGAAATTAATAGAAACTCGGACTCCATACTTAAAGAAATTATTCAGCAAAATTGCCCTGAAGTTCTACAACAAGAGGCCAATATGGACATTGAAAGGATCCATAGAACACCCTCTACACTGGACCCAGAAAAGTCAACACCCAGAAATATAATAGCGAAATTGAAGAGCTTTCAAATTAAAGAAAAAATCTTACAAGAAGCCAGAAAGAGACAATTCAAATATCAAGGAGCACCAATAAGGATCACACAGGATCTGGCAGCCTCAACGCTAAAAGACTGCAAGGCTTGGAATACAATATTCAGAAAGGCAAGAGAGCTGGGCCTTCAGCCACGAATCAACTACCCAGCGAAACTAACCATATACTTTAAGGGGAAAGTATGGGCATTCAACAAAATTGAAGAATTCCAAGTTTTTGCACAAAAGAGACCAGGACTAAATGGAAAGTTTGACACTCACCCACAAATATCAAGAGAAAGATGAAAAGGTAAATAAGAAACAGAGGGAAAAGAAAGAAAACTCATAGTCTTTTAAGCTTGACTCTTTAAGGGCATAAATAAGATCTAATTATCTGTATTACTACGTGGAGAAATGCTATGTATAATTCTCTGTAGTGAACTCTATACACTATTATAATACACACTATTATAGCAACCAGAAGAATAATTCATAGGGAGAAGACAGGATACTAAATGGTCTAAGAAGACATGGGGGGTGGGAAAGAGGGGGAAATAGTAGGGGACACTAAGAAAAATCTGAGTAAATAAGAAAAATAAGATATTCTATTACACACAAAGAGGGCATGGGAAGGGGACGGAATGAATAATATCATAAGAAGGAGAGGAAGAGAGCATAATCAAACCTTACTCTCAGTGTAATCAACCTGGAGAAGGAAGAGTAGCTTTATTATCCATCCGGATAAAAAACTCTATCTAACCCTACTGAGAAAGTCAGAAGGGATAAACCAAAGAGAGCAGGGGAGTGGGGAGGCCAAAAAAGGGAGGGGAGAAGAAGGGGGAGGAAATTCATTTGGTCTTTAAAAAAAACAAAAAGAGAGGAACAACAAGGGAGGGGGCAGAAAGGGAAGTCAATCAAGGGAGGGGATAAGGGATACAGCCTCAAAGCAAACCACTGGTGTAAAAGAAAATAGTGTAATAAGAAGGAGTGGGTCTAGGGGAGGATACAAAAATGTCAGTGAATACACAACTAACATTTGTAACTCTGAATGTGAACGGGATGAACTCACTCATAAAACGGAAGCAAATAGCAGAGTGGATCAGAAAGCAAAATCCTACCATAGGTTGTCTACAAGAAACACATATGAGGCGGGTAGACACACACAAGTTTAAGATTAAGGGCTTGAGCAAAATCT
>NC_058130.1:273356957-273388040 GCF_016433145.1 Gracilinanus agilis | reverse complement strand
GTTCTTCTGGCTCTGCTCCTTTCGCTCTGCATCAGTTCCCGGAGGTCTCTCCAGTTCGCCTGGAACTTATCCAGTTTATTATTCCTTTTAGCACAATAGTATTCCATCACCCGCATATACCATAATTTGTTCAGCCATTCCCCAATTGAAGGACATCCCCTCCTTTTCCAGTTTTTTGCCACTACAAAAAGTGCAGCTATAAATATTTTCATACAAGTCTGTTTATCTATGATCTCTTTGGGGTACAAACCCAACAATGGTATGGCTGGGTCAAAGTGCAGGCATTCTTTTATAGCCCTTTGAGCATAGTTCCAAATTGCCTGGCTTTACTTCTAATTTTCCTGACTTTAACACCAGGCCCTCATAAGGGTATTTCCTTCATCTCCCTCTCGCATACACTTTTTTTCAATTTTCTTTTGTTAGTTGTCTTCCTCTATTAGATTGTGAGTTCCTTGATAGCAGAGACTGCTTTTATTCTTGGCTTATATTTATATCCCCAGAGCTTAGCACAATGCCTGGCAATTTGTTTTTCAGGCATTTCCAGTTGTGCCAGTCTCTTCATGATCCCATTTGGGGTTTTCTTGGGAAAGATATCAGAGTGGTTTGCCATTTCCTTCTCCAGCTCATTTTACAGATAAGGAAACTGAGGCAAACAGGGTTAAGTGACTTGCCCAGGATCACACAGTTAATGTCTGAGGCCAGATATGAACTCAGGACTATGAGTCTTCCTCTTCTAGGCCAGGCATTCCATCCTCTGCCTAGTAGAACATAATAAATGCTTAACCTGATCCTGGTATCTTAGTTTAGTTTCAATTTTGAGGAAAATGAGTTACTCATAAGTCATTAAAAAGTTAACAAAAATAAGTTTAATTTTTAGATAGCAAGGATAAACAAGAAAAGTAGAGTAGCATTTATTTTCTATAGATTTAATTTTCTCCCACCTCCACACCCCAACTCAAATCCCTAAGTCATTAGGGTAGGATGTGTTAATTAGCATGGTCTTCAGACATTCACCAAGCCCCCACCAAGAAGGGCTTGACTTCTCTCAGGTAGGGTTTTTTAAATGACCTTCAGTAACTAGGAAGCTATGTAAAGAGAGGGAGAAGCCATCAGTTTCAGGGATAGCTTTGATGCCTTTTAGGAAAACCTAAGATTTTTAGGGGGGTTTATCGTTGCAGGAAAGGTGATGGGGTTCAGTGCATAATGAGCCCTGGTTCTATTATACCATCCATCTACTCTGTGTTTATCTTGTATAGTCAATTATTTATAAGTTGTCTCCATAAAGAATGTGAGCTGCTTGAGGACAGGGTCAGGATAGGTGCCTTTCTTTGCATACCCAGGAATTAGTATAGTAGGCATTTAATAAATAATTCTTGATTGATTAGGAGAATAAAATGAGAGGGAGAGTTGTCAAGGAATATCCCTCTAATATTAAAAAATCTCATTCTTTCCAAGGAACTGTACATTGTATTGCATCTATTCCCTTTCTTTAAGGACCTCTTTCCTCTGGATCCATTCATGAAGTCCAGATCAGGATCAGTGCTAGAGAAAACTGACCACTTAATAGTCTTGCACTCTTTGGCTAGTCAAACCTCCTACATCCACCATAGTGCCCTATGAAGAGTATCTAAGTCTTAAGGCCTAGGTTTGAACTTCTGTTCCCCCCCCCCCCAGCAAAATGGAAGGGAATAGAAAGGTACTCAGTGTGCACTAGGAATCAGATATGGAATAGCTACTTATTTCCTACTCACAAAAGAATTGTTTACCAAACACTCAAGCCCACATTGACAGGATGACAAACTAAATGAGCAAGACCTACCTCACAGGGTGTTTGAGTTAAAGCATATAATATAAAGCATTTAACAAGCATGTATTTTCTCTCCCCTCAACTTCCCTCTCCCCTTACCCCACCCCACCCTACATTGTCCTAAAAAAGAAAAAGAAAATCTTCATAACAAATATACATATTCAAAAAATGCCATGTAAGCAGTAACTTTGAACAGATGTTGAGTCTAAAATGAATTCTATAAACCTAAATACAATATTGGGATTCTATACTTGGATCTTTTTCGCATGGACAGTGTAGGAAAATATAAGTAAGGTAATGGGGTCACCAGGGTTATTACAATAAACTAAGTGGTTTGTGGGAACACACTCTAGGATTTATGAGAGACTGGACCAGGGTGAAGAGACCAGAGTTTACTGGATTTCCACAGGAATGGCAGTTGATCTTAACTGTCACCTAGCTTCCACTAGACCAGAGTATAGTAACAGGCTGACAAGGTAAAAGGGACTTAACAGCTTTAATTATGTTAGACTAAAAGGTGGGAAAGGATTTCTATACTTAAAATCTAAGGGATAAAACCACAGGGCAATGGGAGGACTTATTCTACTCTTATCTAAGTGATCTAAACTAACAGGGCCCAAGGAGCTATAAATGGAGTCTCTGGGACTCTGGAACCTGCCAGGCTTGAGTACAGTTAGGACTTTGTGGCTTTGGGATTCTCACTGCAATCCACTGATGATCTCTGGACGCCAGGAGTCAAGATGATCTCAGGTATCAGGTAGAGAGGGTTCTGCTTGAAGCACTGTCCTCCAGTTTTCAAACTTCTCCTCCTCTCTTGGCTTTGTAGATTTGTCCTTTTGCTAGATGACACACCACACAGGATCCCAGGGGAAATCAGGAAGCAGGGTGTCCTTTGCTCTGAGGTCTCCCAGGCTGGCAACAGTTTTTGCCTACCACTAATGGAGTCCACACTCAGGGCACAGACAGATTTCCTCCTCCTTCATTCCAACCTGGAATTCCAAGCTCCAGCTCCTTCCTGCTAGGTACATCTTAATTCCTAATAACTAGCTAATCTCATCTTACTCATAACAACAGCGAGCAATGATAGTGAGAATTGAAGATCTAGACTGCTCAGCTGATCTGGACAATGAATTCTAAACAATAACTGAAATCTAACTACTTTATAAAGTATATTTACCACTTCTAAAGTCTAAGCAAGGGGCTGGGTCTCTGTGGACTGTGTATAAAGAAAGGGTTATTTTAGAATGAGGTTATCAAGTTTATGAATCCCAGGTGAAGAACCCTTACTCTAGAGCAGTGGTTCCCAAACTTTTTTGGCCTACCGCCCCCTTTTCAAAAAAAAATATTACTTAGCACCCCTGTCACATACTATCACTGCCCTCAAATGAACCTGTGGCCATCACTGCTCCACTGGATTGCTACAGCACCCACCAGGGGGCGGTGGCGCCCACTTTGGGAATCACTGCTCTAGAGCTTAGAGAAGAGAAGGAAAATCTCAGTGGGAAACTAAGAAGAAACTGGTATGATTTCATTTTATGCATTAGACATGTGTTACATCTGAGAAGCAATACATAGGCTCTATTCCAATTACTCCTGAACCTCATCAAAAGCAATCTTAATCACTTGGACCTTCTGAGGTAGAAGATCTTATAAATCACATGAAGGAATTGCTAGTCAAACGGCAACACCAAGGATACCATGCCCTTATGCCCAAAGTGAGGGTGCAGAAGATTTTGACCCATGTAAACTTTTTAAACTTTGAATAAGAGAACTAAGATTGATCCTCAGTCTTGCTATGAGTCCTTGAAACATTGTAATGTCAGTGGTTTTCAGAGTTAGACCTGGATAATGGGTCCTACTGGAGGCTCACAGTAAAGGAAGGCAAAGGAAATATGACCTTCATATACCAAACAAAATTTTATTAGTTTGAGATGATACTCCAAGGAACTTCTGACATTCCTGCCACTTTTCTTTTTCTTTTTTCTTTTTTAAACTCTTGCCTTCTGTCTTAGAATTAATAAATACCAATAATCAAATTATCAAATATCAATTCTAAGGCAGAAGAACAGTAAGACCTAAACAGTTGGGGTTAAGTCACTTGCCAACAGTCACACAGCGACAAATGACTGAGGACAGTTTTGAACCCAGGTCTGCATGTTATTCACTGTACATTCACTGTGTATTCATTTTTCAAAGGTTCACAAAAAAAAGTGGTTGGTGATATAAATAATTCTTTCCTTCATTGAGTTTACATTCCAACATACTAACATACATAGATATAATATACAATAGTATGTGATCAGTATAGTTCAGAGGTTCAAAATGCAGTGTTATGTGAAATCTGAGAGAAGGTAATGACAAGATGTGAAAGATTAAGAACTTGGTTTTAAATGTGTTGGCTCAAAGTTATCTATTGGATATCTGAAAAAGACAAAGCTATTTTGCAACTCTTTAATCCACTAAATGGCATATTATTGTGTACCTTAGCTAATTTTGTTTCCATGTGTTTCACCTACCAAACTATAAGCTCTATGAGCCCAGGGACAATATTTAATCTAAATTTCATCCCTTCTCTAGTGTCTACTTCAGAGTGCTACTGACAGAAAGTGTTTAGAATTTGTCAAATGAAAGAAAAGGATAGAAATAATGCAACAAAAATATTATCTCTTTTTTTTAAACAGCAACTAGCTTTAAAGACAAAAACAATGAAGACTTTTCCATTTTTCCCCAACTCTTCCAAACAATTATACCATTAGTTTGTGTGATCCTTGAGGGCAGAGACCATATTTTTGCCTCTCCTTTCATCCCCGGCACTTAGCACAGTGCCTGGCTCCTAGTAGGCTTTTGATAAATTCTTATTTTTTTAATGATTATTGTTAATAATAATTCTAAATTAAGATATCAGCCATCAGTGAAATAATCTGATTTCACTTCCAACAAAATTATGCACATAGGCAAGATCTAATTTGCTGATCAACATTATCCAATAGATTAGTTAATCTTTATATTTCCTCCAGTAACTTGAACAGTGTCCTATATAGAGTAAGCATGTAATAGATAATAATAATGTTTAATTGAAAGATCACATGTCTATATTTTCACTAACTGTAAAACTGATTATTTCTTAGCTATATTTTTTGCTACACATTTTTTCCTAAATAAAGCTACACTTTGATGAGCTTTGTTTGCTACATGGTTCAAACAGGAAAAAAAATCGGTATGGTAGAATTTTCCTGCCTGCACCTAGTGTGATATTATTTCATTTTAAATGTCCCAGAACAGGAATTTTTTTAGTAAGGTATTTAAACCTGCACAGGGAAACAGAAGAGGCAACTTTACAATAATCGACATTATGTAATAAAATATTATAGGTTGCAAGTATTTTAAAGTGCCTTTAAACTATGCTTTGAAGAAGAAAAAGAAAATTCTTTATTTCCCCACCTCCAAAGAAATAGTTTCCATCTGTTTATAACCATTCCTGACTCACAAATTTTCATTAAATTAAGTTATGAAACGGAACTGAAAAAAAATCATTGATACATTGATAAATTGGCATAATCCTCTCTCAAATATCTATTATAAAGGATTGTAAAAAGAACTTCATATATAAAATGTATAGAATATTAATTTCAACCAAAAACTAACAACTTCTTTTAAACACTAAGTATCTTGTAAGAATACTGGCAAGAAAGGGGCATGATTAGGCAATTTTCAGATAAAGAAATCAAAACTATCAACAAACACATGAAAAAGTGTTCTAAATCTCTTATAATTAGAGACATGCAAATCAAAACAACTCTGAGGCACCACTTCACACCTAGCAGATTTGCTAACATGACAGCAAAGGAAAGTGGTGAATGTTGGAGGGGATGTGGCAAAATTGGGACATTAATGCATTGCTGGTGGACTTGTGAATTGATTCAACCATTCTGGATGGCAATTTGGAACTATTTTCAAAGGGCTTTAAAAGACTACATGCCTTTTCATCCAGCCATAGCACTGCTTGGTTTATACCCCAAAGAGATAATAAGGAAAAAGACTTGTACAAAAACATTTATAGCTGCGCTCTTTGTGGTGGCCAAAAATTGGAAAATGAGGGAATATCCTTTGATTGGGGGATGACTGAACAAATTGTGGTATCTGCTGGTGATGGAATACTATTGTGCTCAAAGGAATAAAGAACTGGAGGAATTCCATGTGAACTGGAATGACCTCCAGGAATTGATGCAGAGTGAAAGGAGCAGATCCAGGAGAATATTGTACACAGAGACTGATACACTGTGGTGCAATTGAACATAACGGACTTCTCTACTAGCAGCAATGCAAGGATCCAGAGCAAGGCTGAGGGACTTATGAGAAAGAATGTTATTCACATTCAGAGGAAGAACTGTGTGAGTAGAAACATAAAAGAAAAACAACTGCTTGATCACATGGCCTGATGGGAATATTATTGGGGATGTAGACACTAAATGATAACCCTAGTCCAACTACAAATAATATAGAATTAGGTCTTAATCAATGATACATGTAAAACCCAGTGGAATTGTGTGTAGGATAAGGGGGGGTTGTTTGAGGGAGAGAGAAAGAATATGAAACATGTAACTATGGAAAATATTCAAAATTTAAATTAAAAAAAGAACACTGGCAAGAAACAAAAGTGGATTTCATCTTTCTTATTTGTTTTGCTATCCTCTAATGAAGCAAGTAGCAAGACAACCAAAATAAAATGGGGGAAGGGAGAAGGAACAAAAGGATAGTCCACAAATAGTTAACACCCAAGATATCAAGAATTGACTATAGAGAAATATTAAAAGTCTAAAATGTTTAAAATGGATAACTTGTGGGAGAGATTAGGTGTGGATCAACATCTCACACCCTACACCAAGATAAATTCAGAATGGGTGAATGACTTAAATATAAAGAAGGAAACTACAAATAAATTAGTTGAATAATAAATAGTATACCTGTCAGATCTATGGAAAAGGAAAGATGTTAAGACCAAGCAAGAGATAGAGAATATTACAAGATATAAAATGAATAATTTTGATTACATTAAATTAAAAAGATTTTGTACAAACAAAACCAATGCAACCAGGATTAGAAGGGAAGCAACAAATTGGGGGGAAAATTTTATAACAAAAAATTCTGACAAAGGTCTAATTACTCAAATATGTAAGGAGCTAAACCAACTGTACAAAAAATCAAGCCATTCCCCAATTGATAAATGGGCAAGGGACATGAATAGGCAATTTTCAGATAAAGAAATCAAAACTATTAATAAGCACATGAAAAATGTTCTAAATCTCTAATAATTAGAGACGTGCAAATCAAAACAACTCTGAGGTACCACTTCATACCTAACAAATTGGCTAATATGATAGCAAAGGAAAGTAATAAATTTTGGAGGGGATGTGGCAAAATTGGGACACGAATGCATTGCTGGTGGAGTTGTGAATTGATCCCACCATTCTGGAAGGCAGTTTGGAACTATGCCCAAAGGGTTTTAAAAGACTGCCTACCCTTTGATCCAATCATACCATTGCTGGGTTTATAAGCCAAAGACATAATAAGGAAAAAGACTTGTACAAAAATATTTGTAGCTGAGCTCTTTGGGGTGGCCAAAAATTGGAAAATGATGGGGTGTCCATTGATTGGGGAATGGCTGAAGAAATTGTGGTATCTGTTGGTGATGGAATATTATTGTGCTATAAGGAATAATGAACTGGAGGAATTCCATGTGAACTGAAAAGACCTCCAGGAAGTGACGCAGAGTGAAAGGAGCAGAACAAGGAGAACATTGTACACAGAGACAAACACACTGTGGCACAATCGAATGTAATGGGCTTTTCTAATGTTATGTTTGTAATAACAGATGTCGGGAAGCTGATGATCTGGCCAGGGCCAGATGCCTGCAAGACACTCTTCCTCCCTGCTACACAGGCTTGAGTGAGTGGGAAGGGGCAAGTGCTCCTTGCTCTCAAACCCCTCCTACTCAGCAGTTAGCTTTCAGTTGAATATGGAAGCAGGGCAATGACTTCTGACAAGGCTCAACAAAGCTTATCTCTAATGATGTTCTCCTCAATTTATATTCCCCACAGGTCAGATTGAGGACTGAGTAGAAGCTAGATATCTTGATGTTTTAAGGACTGAGAAGGAACAGAGTTCTTAGGCTGGCAACTGACAGGAATCAAGCTTAATGGCTGTAGTGAGTATACCTAAATAAATACCCAGGCACTGCTATCAAAGATAAAGCTTATGTTGATAAAAGAAAGAAGGGGAAGGCAAGAGGGGGTAATTAGGATTTGGATAAGAACTGGGAAGTCCTGAACTGTCAGGTTGAAGCTGCCCCTTCCCCCCCTCCCCCAGGAGGGAGTGGCAGACCTTTAGCTATCTTGCTCTCAAAGCTAATAGTAATTACTTCTAATGTCTATATAACTAAATAATTATTATATTGATGCTGGAAAGGTCTAATCCTACTAGACAGGCAAACTCTTGAGTAGAAACCACAATGGCTTTTGCCAGTATGGCCTCCCAGGAAAACACCAAATCAGGAACAGCAAGCAGAAAGATCTGTTCCCCTCAACCCCAAGGAATCAACTGTTTAACTCCCTACCAACTGCCACCTCACACAAAGTTCTCCAGGTGGGGGTCCCCTGGAATTCTGGATGAGGCTTGACCCTATATTTTGCAGGAATTCCATCCTGCCATTTTCTATATTACTCTATATTACACTACTAGCAGCAATGGATTGATAAAGGATAATCCAGAGGGACTTAGGAGAAAGAACACTATCCACTTCTAGAGAAAGAACTGTGGGAGTGTAAACACAGAAGAGAAACAACTGCTTGATCATATGGGTCAATGGGGATATGATTGGGAATATAGACTCTAAATGATCATCTTAGTGCAAATATGGAAATAGGCCTTAATCAATGATACTTGTAAACCCCAGTTGAATTGTGTATTGGCTATGGGAGGTGGGTAGAAGGCGGGGAGGGAAAGAACATGAATCATATAACCAAGGCAAAATACTCTTAATTAATTAAATAATTAGATGAATGGAAAATAAATAAATAAAATGGATAACTGAATCACTTGTAGACATGATTATGAATATATGGGCATGGTGGTTATGAATCATTCAGAAAGCACCATGGTTGAGAGGAATAAGCATGGTTTTGGTGTCAAAGTAACTGAATTCTGACTATCATTTGCTACTTGTGTGATATTAGATAGTTTCTGAACTTCAGCTTCCTCATCTGTAAAATGAGGGAAATGAATTATGCAGGACAGCTGGTCTGACCAACCTCTGAGCCCAGGATATAAACACAGAGAAGTAAGGAACTAATCATCAGATACTAAATTAATTGTAAAAACATGGCCAATTCTGATTATTTCTTTATGAAGTTCAGTCAAAGTCCTCATCCAAATTAGAGAGAGTATCTAGCTATTGGTCAAGAATTGATGGGCCATGGAACAATTGGACAAAAGCCCTTAAGG
Source organism: Gracilinanus agilis (assembly GCF_016433145.1). Classification (NCBI taxonomy): domain Eukaryota; kingdom Metazoa; phylum Chordata; class Mammalia; order Didelphimorphia; family Didelphidae; genus Gracilinanus; species Gracilinanus agilis. Next base: position 273,378,733 of record NC_058130.1, on the reverse strand, counting down.
TAGCCTTTCTGCATTTCTTTTTTTCTTTGGATTTCCTCATGAGTTCTAACTCCTCTTACTCTAAACCCTTGGAAAGTCTGTGTCCTGAAAGTATATTTATTTTTGTTTTAAACATTCACTTTGTCATAAACAAAATCAACTCTATTATTTGCTAGACTGGGAGATGAAGTTGGGAAGAGATCATTGATGGAGAGCATTCCAAGAGAGAAGAGATTCAAAACTGAGGTGTTTTTCCATAATAATGTCTCAGGTTGGGGGTTTGGAGAAAAATTATAAATTATAAAATATAAAAATGGCAAAATTATAGATTTTTTTGTTGCACCTTCTTAGAGGAGAGAATGTTTATACCAAAGAAATCCATCTATGCAATGAGTCAATAGTAGCATCAAGGTAAAAAGAATAGCTCAATAACCCTATTCATAACATACTACCTCTGTTACAATTATATAGTCTCTAAGGTTATTTTCCCCTCATAAGTCTATTATTATATCTTTCCATATGTGTGTACTTTTATACACGCCAATTCACCCGAATTGAAGCAAAGCAGAAAGCAGAAAGGAAAGGTGTATGACTTGTCTGAAATAGATGAGCAACAGACTAGAAACTGCTAAAGCATTCTTAAATAGCGGATTAGCTTCAGAATACCCTATTGAGTTTTTGATTCTACAAAGCCTCTCTATTACTGTGCTGACATGGTTGCCTCATTTCTCATCCCCAAGCAGAAGGCTCCCTAGCCAAGGTCCTTTATATTTGTTTGCTTTGTTAACTTTCCCCAACCACTACTCAAAGGAACCCAAAATCCCAATCCTGAAGTCCACAACTTTTCTCCAATCACTCCAATACTCTTCCTCAACAGCATCCATTACAATACAGTATTTTCAAATAGCTAGCTTAATTTATTCGAAATATTTTATAAAAGATCAAAGGAATTTCAGATTCAGGGCTATGATCCCTATCAGGTGGGCTGGGAAAGAGTTAGTGTTACCTGGAGAAGTAACAAGTAATTAACAGGTCCAGAGTCAACCACTCTTGGAAAGGAAAAGGAATCCAATTATACTGCTCTTTCCAGAGACCAAAGAGAGCAATCTATAATCAATCTAGAGGTCAAAGCCAAAAATCTGCAAAGAAACAAATTCAGAGAGAGTTAGAAGGGGAGGAAGAAAAGAAAACATTATCCAAATTCAGGAAGAATTGAGGAGAGGCCTGGGAAGAAGGACATACAAATACAAATAATCTTTATATTTTGACTAGATGGCATATATTGTCTTAGAGAACTACTTTGAATTAGTCTATTAGGCTGGATTCTTACAATGTCGATTGTATCACTTGGTATCATTACCAACTATCTATTTCTTATCATGTTGAAAAAGAAAAGAAAAACTTTGATGGAATTCTTTGCTTCATTTCCCCTTTATAATTCTTTGCTTATAATGTTTTGTAGTCTGCTCACAACAGCCATGCATATCTCTATTACCTTCTAGGTGAACATTAATGTCAATCCTTCAGGACAGTAGTGTCTCATGACAACACCATATAGTCATACTAGAAGGATATTGGTATTAAAATTATGAGCCTAAACCTTACCAATCTTCCACCTATGAGACAATACACCGAAGTACAAGGGTTTAAAAAAAATTATGAGCCTATGTTTCAGGAATTACAAAGCAAAAAAGATGAGTTGATCTCATAGCAAAAGCAAGATACAACCATTAGAGTTCCATATTTCCTATTCCTCACAAAGTCAAGAGAAAATGAGACAACTCCTTTCATTGTAAGTGGATGGAGGCTCTATAGCAAACTTATGAGAATATACAGAGAGAGCTCACACAAAGTTGGGAAACATGACTGTGTGGGACCTAAATCATTTGAGGGAATGTCCACACCTATGAGAATACAGATCCTTTTGAGTTTTTTTTTTAATTATTTGAATCCTTTTCTCTTTTCAGCAGGTAGCACTGGAAGTAAACAAGGCTCCAAACCTGTTTATTGTCTTACTTGACTGTGAGATTGAGTCAGCTTTATGATATGACAAGCAAAATGGTAGGTTAGTTGCCCTCTGAAAAACTTTTCACACTTTAACCTCTAAACAAAGAAATTGTGTGCCAAATATGGAGTTATTAGAACTAAATCATTAAGAAGAAAAAATAGTAACAATATAAAAATATTATAAATTAACACTGAAGAACATTAATACTTGGAAAATTTACTTAATGTCATTCTTGCTCTTTTTGTGCCATTCTCTCCCCATATAAGCATAAAATAAATTGTAGAACTGAGCAGAAGTCACAAATAAGGTCAGAAACTCCAAAACTATAGTAACTCTGCTTAAATCCTGTAGTTAACTTCCACCCCAACCCTCAAGAAATGGCAGACATGGATAATGCAAAACAGTTGGAAGAAGGAAAAGGAAGGAACTGAAAGCACAAGTGGTTTCTTCAGACCTAAGGAGAAAAAGATAGGAAAAAGCCAGAAAAACAAAGTTGTAAAACAGAGGAAAGCTTCATGCAGCTCCAAGTCACAGAAACTCTATTTTGACAAATGCTCCAAATAATCCCTAATCAATGCAGCATCCAGAAGGTGGGCATTAAAGTAATCACAGGAAACAGACTCCTTGGTATCCTCAAACTTGAAACCTGATGAGGAGGCCAATAAAATCAATCTCCATTTTGGATGTCTATGTGGAGGAGTAGGAAGGCAAACTGATGGAGGATGAGAAGGAGTTCAGCACACAACAGAATAGAACCAGAACCAGGTCTATCAACTTTGCCTTGTGTTTGACAACTATATCCTTGTGAGTTACTCTTGCCCTGAGCTGAGTGAATCTTTTAAGCCATTCTGATATCTGAAGTTAGTAAGATAGCTACTAGCCACTGTCCTACAATAGTAACTTAAGTAATACTATGAAAAAGAACTAAGTAATATATCAATAAAGAAAGAAGACCAAAAAGTAAAACAAAAGAAATAAATGGAGTAAAAGGAGCATAATAATGATAACTGTAAATGTAAATGTATTAAACAATCCAATAAAACTAAAGAATGTGACAAAATAGGTAAGAAAACAAAAGCCAGCATTATATGTAGTGGGGAAATAGAAGTTTTCCCAATAAGAATGTCTTTAATCCTAGCAGCATTTTAACAAAGTTTTAAAATACTGATGATAGGAAGTCCAAATAAAGAAATGCAAAGGCAAAAAGAGATAAGCTGATGGCAATGATTTACACAGAATATTCTACAGAATCAGAATCAGAAAAGAAATTATGACAATTAATAGCTCAGGCAAAGAACTGGGAAAAAATAAACCTATAAAAAGCAGCATCATTTCAACACAGTATAATGACACTCAGATAGAAAAGATAGAAAGGGAAGTCCCATTCAAAATAATTTCAAAATGTCAAAGTATAGTTAAGACCCAATGTGTTACACTATGAAGGATACAAAAAAATATATAAGATAAAGTCATTCCGGGGCCAGGATGGGGGGAGGAAATCAGAAACAAAATGACAGCTTAGAGAACATCAAATTCAAATCTATTACTCTAAATATGGGGAAACTATGTTCAGCAACTTTTTCCCAGGGTTATTCAACTAGGAACAGGACAGAATCTAGAAGTAGGCAAGAAGAACCAGGGGCAGGTCCTGATGGTGTAAAATAAATCCCCAGAAACTCTCGATAAGGTCTCCTTTTTTCTTCCCCTGATGCCATCTTTTCCTTTCCATGTATATTTGCTGCTTCCTTTTTTTCCGTCTGACCATTATTGTTACTATTATTACTATTACTATTATTATTATCATGCCCTGGCATAATAACTCTTGAAGTTTTCCAAAATATTTGATTCAACCAATACCTTAAATTTCACAGAATCTCAGGATTGGAAGGGATCACAGAAAACATCTTGCCCAATAATTACATGAACAGGAAGTCCAGTAAAAGCAGATTGTACTTTTAAAACTACTTTCACAAGTATCACATTTGATCCTTTCAACAATCCTGTGAGAAAAGTAAGGCGAATATAATCATCTTCATTCTACAGATTCTAAAAGGCTCTGAAAGGTTAAGTGATTTGCCTGAAGTCATCTCAGCTAGTAAGTGCCAGTGCCTGGACTGGAACACAATATGTCTCTTTCACTATGGCAAAGCTACCATTCATGTCTAATAGATTCTAAGTGAACTAGAAATTCTGAGAATAGAGAGAGGAGGTGGGTCTATAGTTGGACCTTAAAAAAAATGAGAGGACTTTAGAGATGCAAAAGACATTGTAGACTACATTCATTTGGTCTTTACAAGACTAACTAGAAAGGACCAGCAGCTCTACAAAAGGGTGGTGGAGTGATGGGCCCACTGCCAGCCCATAAGAAAGATCTTTATATTCATTACAGGAAAGTATGCCCCGAGGTGTGTAAAAGGGTAGGGAAAGGGAGAGAGATAAGAAAAAGAAGGAAATTGAATATTTATGTCAAAGGCTAAAGTTTTCCCCCAGGTTTTGTAGAGGAAGTACTTTCACATGTCATTGGTTCTGGACACATTTCAAGAGGAAATCCACAAGTCCTTCCATCACTGCAGAGCTTCTTAGCCAGGTAACAGCACTGGCGGCACCATCATTCACCTGGCATTCTGGACAATGGAAAGCAGTAGATCCAATACATTCACAGGTAGATTCCCCCTTTACACAATAGTTATGAGCCAGAAAAGTTGTTTACAAATCTTATTTTTATAAATCAAAGCATTTTGAAAACACCAGGAGAGCTCGGTATTTGCAGAAGGAGCCTGCAATGAATGAATCCTTTTGAAAAAGCAAGGAATTATTTTAAGTGAATCACACATCCCCTCCTGTTTATCTGATTTTTGACTGACATTATTATATATTTTTTTACTGTAACATAGCCTTTGTGTAATTTTTCATGAGTTTTACAAAAGTATCTTTTTTTTTTTGCCGAAATTGTCTTCAAGGTGAAAGTTTAAGAAAGCATAGTTTACAACATAAAACTTGATTTTTTAAAACCATTAATAATGGTAAAACATCATAAAATAATATGATCCAAAGCATTTTTCACAAGTTTTTCAAAAAGGACAAACCCAGCATGCTTACCTTCTATCCTTTAGGGAGCCCTTACTTTAGACCAACCTTCCTCTTATTATTTTTAAAACCCTTTTTGTTTCCTGAAGTTTGTTTTCTAAATTGCCATTTTTCCCTTTCTCTGTAGTTTTTCTATTTTGCATGAAATATTTTTCCAAGGATCTTTTTACAATAAAATCAAGAAGATGCTTTACTGTAAGCAAAAGTCCAAGAATTACTATATTCCAGCAACCTTCAATTTTCTTCCACTGGCAAGCCCTGGGCCTTAGATCCATGTTCTTTCATTGTACCACTTCACTTTCCTATGCTATCATTGTAATCCATATTTGTTTATGAAAAAGGATGTGGGTTTTTCTCTTCTATTCAATGGTAGTCCCTAAAATCAACAGACATTTTTGGTTTTAGATTTTTTTAAGCACTCATTACTATAAATGTAGCATTCTTCCACTCTGGAATTAATCCTCCATTCCTATTCCCAATGGCTGGCTCAGGCTCCAGAGACTGAGTGATTACTCTTCCCCCAAGAGTTTTTAAGGATATCTCTCAGAGGTTGGGGGATTCTAATAATGTTTCTCATGTGCCCCCATCTGATATATTCCCATCAATATTGATTAATCATTCTTCCCAATATTAATTAATCAATTAATATCAATTAATTTTTACAAAAGGATATATGTTGTGAAGATATATGTAAGGAAAGAGGCATAAAAGAATTCTCCAAATTGGGGATACATTCCTCTTCCAGCACAAATATACACAAAGTCCCCCCCAGGAAAGGATGGTCAAACTTGAAATTCTGAAGCACATGTAGGAAACATGAATGGCCAAGGAATACCTACAGCCTTTATTCTTCTCAACAAGACTCCAACAAGTTCACTTCTAGATTAGACACAGCTGATGGGTAAGTAGCTCCACTGCTTCCAAAATGCATTTCAAGTTAATTTACTGCTGGGCTTGGTTAGAAAGGGCAGTCCTTAGGGTCAGCTCCTCTATAGACTATGACTACTGTGACTATGGTAAGACTATGCTACTGCTGAATTGCTGAATCTCTGATGGCTATTGCAACCTTTTAAACCTGACAAGGTGGTAACCTAGTCTATTCCATCTCTGAGTACTTTAAATTTAAGAGAAATACAATATGCAGAGATCCATGTCGGCTGAGCAAAAAAGAGGGTCTAATGCTGCTCCTCCACATGCATTCTCCATACTAATTCTTCCTCCTCCCTGAAGGTCACCAAAAAAGAGATCAAAAGATACTTCACTTGAATCTTTTGACTATATGTTCAGTTTTGTCTTAGCAGATAATTAAAAAATATTTATCCCTACTCAGGATGCCAACAGGAAACAGAAGGTACCTGTATCCACTCTCAAGTGGGGAGTGGGGGGAAAGTTCCCCCCATTGCATAAGTCCAAAGGCAAGCTCATTGAAGTTATATGTGTTGGGTTGGCTACAGGTAGAAAATATTATGCATGCTTCAACACAATCCACCAGAAAGGGAAAATCTGCACATGCCCTGAGGATTGGACCCTCATTGGCCAGTCTTCCATTACATAAAGAAATATTTTTAGATTTAAAATAACAAAGGGAAATATATGATGTTATAGAAATATTAAGAGTTAACTAGCCATGACTTTCTGTCCAAAAGGATAAGGAACTATTTAGCACCTGTTTTGGCTGGCAGATCCCCTTCTTTTCAAGTTTGTCCAATTGCTCTGATCTCAGTGGGACATAATGCTCTAAACCTATGGGACAAGAACCTCTAGGACTCAAACTTCCTGGATCTGAGACCATGAAGTGAGATTCTTTTTTTTTTTTTTAATTAATTAATTTAGAACATTTGTCCATGGTGTAACATTAGGGAAACTATGAGATTAGGGGTCAGATGACAATGGAGTCTCCCCAATCCCTGGCCTTTGGAGAAGCAAGCAGACTTGACTGGATGGGAGGGGTAGGAGCCTGTGGAGTACTTCTTTACCTCCCCCCACTCTGTAAGCAGTTGGAAATCAGTTAACTGTCTGGTTATGGAGGATATTCTAGTTTGGAAACTTCTGGGCCAAGATGGTAAGGAGACAGAGACTAAACCCCTTGTGATGATAACTTTCTTTGTTTGAATTACTCTCTCAGGGGATAGAAATGTATGAAGTTCAAGTCTTCAGCAAATCTGACCACAGACCCCCAGGGCAAAGGCCTGCTTTGACTTGGTTAAAGGAAGGTAGTAAGTATATTCCCCAGCTAACTATGCACAAACTCTATCTTTTCACAAATTAAATGTATTTAATGATTTCAGGGAACAGGAAAGGGAATCAGTTTAAGGAAAGAGGAGGAAAGGTAATCTGCTAAAACTGTTAACTGTAGGCTAACAACACATTCCCGGGGTGAGGGGGGGGGATGTCATTTGAATGGCTGAACTCTAGTCTAAGACCTAAATATTCTTCCTTCTAAAACTTGAACTGCTAAACTGAAGGTAGACTGTATTTTTGCTTGAAGGTCTGTCTTCGTGGTTAGCTACCAAGGTAAAGCAGCCCTGGCTGACAGTGACTAAATGTCCCAGCCCAGAGCTACACAGATTGTCTCTCTACTCAGAGCCAAGAGCCAAGAGCCAAAAGTCAGGATCCTTGCAAGAAGGGTGACCTGGCTTTTATACCTGGACACCAACTGCCTTTAACTGCCCCTCCCTTTAGAGTTCTGGGGGGCACTATGGAATTCTGTGATGCAGCTTGAAACCCTCTCAGAAATATGGATCCCACAATGGTTACAGGGTTCATGTTCTATCCCTCCCCTCCTAACACCTAACACCCCCCTCCCATAGCCAATGCACAACTCCAGTGGGTTTTACATGTGTCATTGATCAAGACCTATTTCCATATTATTGATATTTGCTCTAGGGTGTTTGTTTAGAGTCAATATCCCCAATCATATCCCCATCAGCCCATGTGGTCAAGCAGTTGTTTTTCTTCTGTGTTTCTACTCCCACAGTTCTTCCTCTGAATATGAATAGCATTCTTTCCCATAAGTCCCTCAGAGTTTTCCTGGATTATTGCATTGCTGCTATATTATATTATATTAATTATATTATGTTGTGTTATGTTATGTTATATTATATTACATTACATTACATTTTTTTTATTTTTTATTTTTTTTTTATCCTGGGACTCCATTCTAGGAGCATAGGGCCACAACCAGTAGGCAATGGGTCACACAGTCGCTCAGGGTCACCCAGCTCGGAAGTGTCTGAGCCCGGATTTGAACCTAGGACCTTTCGTCTCTAGGCCTGGCTCTCAATCCACTGAGCTCGCCCAGCTGCCCCTACTTTAGGTTGCAGTTTCTTTAGCAGATGTAGTTTTTACAGGGTGGGGTTGCTAGCCCCACGCCCAACCCTCCTCCTTTTTCATCCGGGCTAGGGACCGTCCTTGGCCCAGGAGTGGTAAGGGTGGGCAATAGGGGTCAAGTGACTTGCCCAAGGTCACACAGCTGGAAGTGTCCGAGGCCGGACTTGAACCTAGGACCTCCAGTCTCTAGGCCTGGCTCTCAATCCACTGGGCCACCCAGCTGCCTTACATTACATTACATTACATTACATTACATTACATTACATTACATTATATTGAATCTCTGGGAGCTTGAAGTTCACCTTTGATTGACAAATAAGTCAGTTGGATGGAATGTTCCCAGGGAAGTCATGCGAAAGGCAGGAGGGGCAGTTGAGAACCCTGAGCAGAAGTTCTGGGTCTTTGACCTGTGCTGAGGCGGGAGATCAATGGATCCTGGTCTTGGAGTGAGAGAGTGCAAACATCTCTCTGCAAACTCTTCCTTTACTTGAGATACCATTCCAACCTGTACCTGACCACCACCTCGGTGTCTACTGCCCCTAGATATTAGGAGTTTCATCTAGATATCTAGGTTTCCCAGGGCCCGGGAGGGATCCGGGAAGTGGGCAGGAGACGAAGAGGAGGGTGGAAAGGGTGGACATAACTCAACTGTAAGGCTGAAGATCTATTGAAGAAGAAGTTAAAGATATCCCAGCAGTTTACCTACTCTGGTTTAGTTCTGGCCAGGCTGAACCAGAGGGAAGCTACATTGATTCTTCATCTGCCAGCAGTTGAGATTTCATTAGTAACCATTAGAATAGGGTCTCCTATACCACAGTCCTTTACCCTTATCCTTCTTGTTTAATATAAAGTTTAAAGTACCTTCCTAAAACAGTTTCAAAGCTTGTTTTGGGAAGGGAGAAATCGCAGTCAGAATACAAGTCGATATCCTAGCTAAAGAGCCCAAATCAACATATCAATTAACCCCAGGTGGGTCCTGAAGGGATATACCTCTTAGACCTGAAGGATCCTGCCTGGGCAACTGTTATAAGGGAGAAGGGTCATCTTATTTCTATGTACATCATTTCTACCATCTCAAATAGATCAAGAGACCTCCCATAATTATAACATCAAGCAGTTGTTTTTCTTCTGTGTTTCTACTCCCACAGTTCTTCCTCTGAATGTGAATAGCATTCTTTCCCATAAGTCCCTCAGAGTTTTCCTGGATTATTGCATTGCTGCTAGTAGAGAAGTCCATTACATTCAATTTTACCACAGTGTATCAGTCTCTGTGTATAATGTTCTCCTGATTCTGCTTTTTTCACTCTGCATCAATTCCTGGAGGTCATTCCAGTTCACATGGAATTACTCTAGTTCATTATTCCTTTGAGTACAATAGTATTCCATCACCAGCAGATGCCATAATTTGTTCAGCCATTCCCCAATGGAAGGGCATACCCTCGTTTTCCAGTATTTTGCAACCCCAAAGAGCAAAGGTATATTTTTGCATAAGTCTTTTTTCCTATGATCTCTTGGGGGTATAAATCCAGCAGTGGTATGGCTGTAAAGTGAGATTTTGGTCTGCAAACATTTATCAGTTTTCACCCCATCAGGTGAGATCCCTTCACTTACATGGCTACCAGCTCCATTAATAGCCCCTCATTGCACAGGTCCTAAAAAGCCAAGAACCCCATCCTAATTGCTAAGTGTGCTGAGCCAGTTCATTTTACTGGAAATCCAATTTTTAGCTGGACAGTCAACAACATATGGAAAATTCTAGATTTGGGGGTTTTGCCTATACAGACTCTTCTAGTATCCACTAAGCTAATCATTCCATCTTAGTGAAAGCCTTCTCCTTGTTCTACTGAGAAGATTCCCTTTACATAACCAGAAAGACTCTTGCAATTGGGTGCCATCTAATCACCTCATCTTATACATTGTGCCACCTCAGCCATAAGGCCATCTCATTTTGACCCAATTATCAATTGTACCAAATGTTAAGGCAGCCCTGATGGCAGCATCTTATTATTGGGAATATGAAGTATTCATATGTCATTTGACAGTTAACAAAAGGAAATTTAGTTAATTCCAACACAGCAAGAATATTCAGTCAAGATATAATAGCATTCAGTTACTATAGATAAATCACTCATGTGATCTTCAGAAAATCACCAAGTCAGAGGGTCCCTGATTTCATATGGATGGGACTTTCTATATAGGAAGCTGTGACAAAGGAGGCAAGAACCAATCAGGTTCAGGGGACAATTTTGTTTCCTTTTAGGGAAAATGAATCCCTGTTGTGGGGGAAAGGGGAAACCATTGTAAATATTGAGCTTTTCACAGAGAAGTCTCCTCCAGACACTGCTGAGAGGAATATTCCAAGAAATATTTGCACTTATGTTTCTCCTCTATCTTTAGTCATTCCCTCTACAGTCTGTTTCCTTCTGTACTGTACAGTTCCTACATAGAGCTGTGTAGCAAGACTAAAGAAACTGTCATCAACCACCTCCGGACCAGCAGCATGTGGCTAGCCACTATGATTGAGTTGTAATCTGCTCAGCACTTCTGGCATCTTTCTCCTTTGTTCTCTCCCCTCCACCCCACAACTACCCCTCTTTCCTTCCCTCCCTCTCATGCCTAGAAGCCAAGGCTGGTTCATGAGACTAAATAGTATCTGGGGGAGACAGAGTTGGGAATAGCACTAAAAAATTACATCTAAATGTCCTAGTCTGTGCCTAAAAATTCTAGCTCCCACACAAGGGACACAGGGCTGTCCCTGGTCACCATAAGGAAAATAGAGGAGTTGATAAAGATTCCAGAGGCCTCAGGCTGCTGAATTTGGTCTTTATTTTTTTTTTCCTGAGAGGGAGAAGTTACTTCAATTCAAATTTCCCCTTCTCTCCACTCACACAGCTACCACCTTAGTTCAGGTCTCATCACAGCTCACCTAGATTATTGCAACAGCCTCCTAATTGGCCTCCCTGCTTCAACTCTCATCACTCTGGTTTATCCTCCATATTGCTGCCCACATAACTTTCCTAAAGTATAATTCTGCCCTGTGACTCTCCTAACCAACTCCACCAGTTTCTTAGTATTTACAGAATAAAATATAAACACAATTTGGCTTTTAAAGCACTATCCACCTTGGCCCCTACCTATCTTTCCAACCTGATTTGGATGTTACTCCCCCTTCCAATCCGGGATCCAGCCAAACTGGCCTTTTCTCTGTTCTTTACACATGAAGCTCCATCTTTCATTTCATACCTTTAGACTGGCCTTCCCACATGCCTGGACTTCCATCTCATAAAATCCCTTCCTTCCTTTAAGATTGACCATCTTCAAGAATGCTAACCACATCCAGAGAAAAAACTGTGGAAGTATAAACAAAGAAGAAAAACAACTGCTTGATCACATAGTTTGATGGGGATATGATTGGGGATATAGATTCTAAATGATCACTCTATTGCAAATATGAATAATATGGCAATAGGTTTTGAACAATGATACATATAAAACCTAGTGGAATTGCTCACAAGCTCCAGGAGGGGAAAAGGGAGGAAAGGAGGGAAAGAACATGAATCATGTAACAATGAAAAAATATTCTAAATCAATTAATTAAATAAATTTAAAAATGTTTAAAAGATTGACCATCTTCCTCATGAAGCCTTTACTGATCTTCCCAATTGCTAGTGATCTTCCTTTAAAACTATCTTTTATTTAATTATTTTTAATATATTTGTTTTTATTAATTTTGTATTTATATTACATATATTTATATATTCCACTAGACTAAAGGTATTATAAGGGAGAATTATTTCATTCTTTGTACTTGTATCTACATTGCTTGACATATAATAGGTACTTGATATGTGAATATTAATTAATTGATTATTTATTCCTCATCTTTAATTTCTGAATTTACTACGTTGGGGGCATTCTTTGCATAATTTGAGATAGAAAAGAGAAAATTTTAGTAAATTTGAGATAGAAAAGAGTCCTAGACTCTTATTCATTTATCTTCTGTGAAGAGTGAATCAAACTTTCTTTGTCTATCAATCAGCAACTTTTAACTTAATCAAAAACTTAAGCACCCCTACTTAACACTAAGTAAGAAAGTTCATAAGTCACTTACTAAAGTGGGTGACAACTCCAGAGACTACTACTCTGCCCCTGGACAGAGCTAGGCAAATTGAAAGACTGCAATTTGTTCCCACAAAGTGGGGAAGGGACAGGAAGCAACTTGGAAAAAGGACTATATAAAGTCCTGAACTTATTGTCCTAGGAGCTTCTCCTTTGGGACTTCACCTTTTTGGACTTAACCTTTTGGACTTGGCCTTAAGTCTTCTCCTTTAGAGTTCATCTTGGGAGACTCTGCTTTGGTGAGCTGTACTGAAGGAGGAAACTCTTTCCCTGAATCCTGCATTAGCTTGCTGGGTGAGTAGCTGACCTACCTTTCCTGGCTTCTGGAGATATTGGTTCCAGAAAGGCCTTCCTTTCTTTGAGCAAGATGCATTGGTGGAACCCTTGCTGAAGACACCATCAGGTCCTCTGGCTAAAGGTTACTGATCTCTGCTGAGCCAGACACCAGAAGAACAATCAGGGTGATCAGCCAGACATTTCTCTACACTCTTCTTACATTTCTCCACTTTCACTCTTTCTATCTCTTTGTAAATAAAGCTACTAAAAGTCATTTTGACTTAAGCTATAATATTTTTTTAAGCTGGCAACCACAATAATACTTTAGAACTTTCATATTAGCATGAAAACCTAAATTTTTATATTCTTATACTTCTTAGTATTTTTCTAGTACACATTACCAAAAAGACAGTTTGCAAACATTTAAGAACAGGGTATGTGAACATTTAGAAATGGTAATGATAATCAATAAGATGCCAAGGCCTTCATGAAGAGCAGGCCACACTGAACTAGTTTAATTTACCTTTCTGATAGTATTAGTAGACTAGTAGATAAAATGAATGTCATAAAAAGATTATAAATGGATATCAGCAAAACACTTGACAAAAATTTCTCACATTATCGTTGTGGATACAATAGAGAGCTATAGGTTCTCTCCTCTCTGGAGGGCTCATGACCCAGGGTTTAGGTGGGTTTAGCCATGGATAACTGATCAGATTCAAATAATAGTCATGGTGATCCCTACTTTGTAGAAGAAGAAACTGAGGTTCAAAGGATAAAAATGACTTGCCCAGTGTCACATAACTAATAAATACAAGAATTTGGACTCTAATATCAGTTCTTATCACTATGCAACATAAATTTAAGTTCCTTTGGGTTATATCTATGTCAGTTTGAAGAGAGGCTTCTAGTGAAGCAGCCCAGCTGCTATCAACTTTCCTTTTCTAAATGCTAATAAATCATCCTCAGAAAACTTATTGACTCTGTACTGTTCAACATTTTTTTAATCAATGGCTTAGATAAAAACAGAGATGGTACTCATCAGATATATGGAAGGCACAAAACTGGGATATATCACAAATATGTCAGAATACAAAAGGACTTCAACAGACTAGAATGATGGGATGAATATAAAAAGATGAGATTCAAAGGGGATAAAATGTAATTATTATAACCAATTTTATAGTGCTTTGTAAATACTTCAAATCATTTTTAGCAGATATGTGATTCACTGATACAGGGAAGGCTAGATGAGGAAACTTCTACCAAGAACATTGGCATGTACTCTGTGACTCCTAAAGAATTGCCTAGGGCAGTGGTGTCAAACTCAAAAAGAAACTGGGATCATTGACATGTTTCCTAGAAAGCTTAAAACTAATTTAGAAAACCCCATTAACATTATATATATGCTTTTAAATTTTATTTATTTTGTTAAATATTTCCCAATTAGAGGTTTTTTTAAACCCTTACCTTCTGTCTTAAAATTAGTACTAAATATCTTTCCAAGACCCCTGGGGTTATATAACTTGCCCAAGGTCACACAGCTAGGATATTTCTGAGGTCATATTTGAACCCAGGACCTCCCATCTACCAGGTCTGGCTCTCTATCCACTAAACCTTCTAGCTGTCCCCTAAATCCCATTTTAAACTGGTGCTGTTTTAACTCTGGAGAATTGTGGGCTCCTGTTTGAAGCCTCTGTTTCAGGGCATTGAGAGGTTAGGTGACTTGTTGTGTACCCAGGATGTGCTAGATTCCAAACTGGATCCATATCTTCCAGACTGGATTTGATGATATTTCAGATTCCTTCTAGCTCTAAATCCCAGGAATCTAAGTTGTGGTCAAGGTGGGGTAAAAAGAATTAAAGCTGATTATAGAATAGGTCAGCTTTCTATGTACAATGCCATGACTGTCTGAGTTTTGCTCTTTTTCTCAAATTAATCCTGTGAAATAAGTGCTATTAAACCCATTTTACAGATGAAGAAAGTAACTCAAAGAGCCTATGTGCCCAAAATCACATGGCCAGTTGGAGTCTTGAGACAAAGAATTAGAAACTGAGAGGATGCCTATTAATTAGGAAATTCCTGAACAAGTTGTGGTATATGATTGTGATGGAACACTATTATGCTATAAGAAATGATAAGCAGGATGGTTTTAGAAAAACCTGAGAAAATTTATACAAATTAATATAAAGTAAGTAAGCAGGACCAATATAGTAAGGATGATCAATTGTAAAAGACTTAGCTTCTCTGACCAGGACAATGATCTAAGACATTCCAAAGGACCCATGATGAAAAATGCTATCCACCTCCAAAGAGAACTGATAAACTCCAAATGTAGATTGAAGCATAGTTTTAAATTTTATTATTATTATTTATTTTTATCATTTTATCTTGTTTGTTTTTTTTTCTTTTGCTACATGGTTAATATGGCAATATATTTTGTATGACATCACATGTATAACCAATAAAAAGTTGCTGGCCTTAACAAGGAGGGGAAAAATTAGAAAGGAGAGAATTTGGAACTAAAAAAAGTTTTACGATTGCTAAAAATGTCTTTATAGTAAATGCTTAATGAAATAAATAAAAATAATTTAGAAATAAAAAAGTTATCAAAACATTTTTTAAAAACTAGTTCATAGTTCCCAAGTCAGGAACCCCTAAGTTCTAGTCTAAAAATCTCCATTTTACAGATGAGGAAAATGTGATTTAAATGAAATTATCCAAGAATCTAGGTTTTGGTTTATCTGGAAAGAGCAATCATATCACCACCTCCTTCATTCTCATTTTTTTTCTTTCTTATTTTATTTTTTCCCAATTACATATAAAAACTATTTTTAACATTTATTTTTTCTTCATCCTCATTTTCATTGGGTTGGGACCATTTGAGATACTTCTCAGATTAAAAGTTAGTGCTGACTTATCAAATTTCAGTGTTAATATTAATACCTTTGAAATCAGCAAAGACTACAAATTAGGGCTCGATTTATTATTTTGTTAATAGTCTAGATTTAAGAAAGAGATGGAGAAAATGTTATTAATGCTGATGAAACTTAAAAGTTGTCATGCTTTTCTAAGAACTGGTTGTTAAACATATCTACATATCCCTCTGACTAGACTTTATCTGGCCTCCAAAGAGTCCTTCCTTGGACTTTAAGCTGTGCTTAAATAAGCTTAAAAACTAAGCTTACAATAGTCTCCATAGCTCTTCCAGAGTTTTAATTATCTCTAGACCTTGAAAACAGTATATTGTGCTGGACACATACTCCTTTGTCCTGATTTCTCTTTAAGTAAAACCATTAGGCACATATAGCTAACAGTTTATTCCTTCTTTTAGGTAATATTTGCGTTTTGCTTTAGACTGATATGGGGACCCAAGACCCTTGAAGCCTAGGCTACCACAAAAACATTTCCAGGCATGAATAGATCTACAAGGGATGTCTGACCCACTCTTGGGTCATTTCAATTTGAGACTCCCAAATATTAGGTCATAACCAGAGTTAGCTTAGACATTTTGTTCTACACGCTGACAACTGGATATTTTTTCTCAAAACCAAGATTGACCCTAAAATGAATCTGGTCTCTCAAGGGGCCACTAAAGCTGAAATGGCTAAACCACCAATAAGCAAGGGTGTATAAGAACAATGATGTCAAGCTCAAATAATAAATGGATCCCTGCAGATTGGATATTGACTTAGGAAACCATAAATTAGCAATATGTTGTATTATATTTTTACTAATTTTGTTGAACATTTCTCTGTTACATTTTAGCTGCCCCATTCCCAACTTGAATGTTTTGCAGTTTGGAGGACAGCTTGAAGAAATTCAACAAGCTAAGAGTTTGACACCTCTGTGCTGGCTCAACTGTTTAATTTTTAGTGTGAACATTTGTACCTTAGTATCAGCAAATTCTACAAATCAAGGCTTGAGTCATTATTTTGTTGATTTTCTAGAATTAAGAAAGTAATAGGGGCAGCTAAGTGCCTCAGTGGATTGAGAGCAAGATCTAGAACAGTAATGGGCAAACTTTTCAACTTGGTGTGTCAAATTTCACCAAAAAAATGAGCATAACTTGGGTGGTGTGTCGCTTTGAGAAAAAAAACATAATTTTGTGATATTTATAGTTTAATAACAAAAATGTATAATTGTAATATATAACCGTATTTAGTAAACCAAAAACTAATTATTTAACTTACCTGCTTAGTGACTTTTGTTCATTTGTCAGTAGGTTTCTTTTGTTGGTCTTGATATTATTTAACTTGTGTGGGGTGCCGTGAACTAAGATAAGTGAGGGGGAGAGGAAATTCTTTAGCTAATCTGCCTATTAGTGAATTTTTTGTTGCTGAATTCCATTGGCTAATGAAAATTCATTTAGCCGCTAAATCTTCAATTGAAGGTTGGTATTTTGTACACTTCAAGCCCAAGCAAGCACTACTAACTTCATCTGTCAGTCTGTTTCTTTTGTTGGTTTTGATATTATTTAACACTGAGAATAAGGTCTCACAAAAGTACGTAGAGGGAAAAAAAGTTAGTAAAGCCATTGCTATATTTTTAGGATACTAAAAGTGTCTGGTAATTGGTTCCAGGCACTCCAAATTTCCTGTTTGTAGTGGCACTCCTCTTGATTCTCCAAGCAGCACCTTTCCAGATTCTCAGGCTTTGACCACAAGTCAACAAACACCTGAACCAAGATGCTGTCTTGAAATTATTCAAGTTGCATCTCCAAATCATCAATTTGCATCCATTGGGAACCATTTCATTCTAAACTACTGTAGACTACTATATCAGGATACTTAATTATTTCCTTAGTCTGTTCTAGGCTTCTAAATTGATTAAATCTATCACTGAACTGGTCAAGTAATGAGTCTAAAACATACTGGTACTTTATATGCAAGAGTTCCATTTCATTTTCTACAGCTGCACTGACCATCTCAAAATACTTTGTTTTCTCGAGGAAAATACTTATGTTTTAGTTTCTACATTTCACTTGAAAATTTTAAGTTTACTTTCAAAAGCTTTTATATATCTCAAAATAATGTCAATACTTTTGCTAAAATCTTGTTAACTTGAACAACCTATTGGAGATCCAGTTTTTCAACCACAAAACAGGGGGTTGAATGAGATAACACTGCTGGCATTAAGCAATCCCATGATCCTAATTCTATAACTATGTATTACTTTTATTTTCTATGATTCAACATTTAACAAGCATTTATTAGAGCATTTGCTGCTATGTATTGGGTACTTTGAGATAGAAAGGCAAAAATTAAATAGCTCCTGTTCTCAAGGGATTGACATATTTTTGTAAATATTTGTTTGTGTAATTAATTTAATTTTTAATGCAACATATTATCTACAAAAAAAATTGAAGAAAAAAAGCAGGATAAAGTTTATATTAGTTTGCTTTTTTTTTTTTTAAGTTCTTACCTTCTATTTTAGTATCAACACTAAGTACCAGTTCCAAGGCAGAAAAGCAGTAAGGACTAGGCAAATGGGGTTAATTAAATAACTTGCTCAGGGTTACATAGCTAGGAAGTATCTGAGACCAGATTTGAATCTAGGACCTCCCTCTCATCTCTAGACCTAGCATGTCTATCCACTGAGCCACCTAGCTTCTTTACTTATGCAAATACTGACTAGTACAAAGAGCAACTGTATAATTTGTGCTTCTTTAATACTTTTGAAGAACTGTGATCTCATTAGTGTGGGTACTCTTCACCAAAATAAATTACAACGCTTCCTTATTCCCGATCTTCATAAACTGCTATGGCAAAAAAAAAAAATTATCACTTGGGATCTAACCTTCTAATGATATTCAGTCCCTTAGGGAGACTTTAGTGAGCCTGGTCCTCAGATGACAGTCACTACTCAAATCTTTTCTTGGCTTTTTCTTTTTCTTTTTTTTTTTTTTTTTTTAAATCCTTACCTTCCATCTTGGAGTCAATACTGTGTATTGGCTCCAAGGCAGAAGAGTGGTAAGGGTAGGCAATGGGGGTCAAGTGACTTGCCCAGGGTCACACAGCTAGGAAGTGTCTGAGACCAGATTTGAACCTAGGACCTCCCGTCTCTAGGCCTGGCTCTCAATCCACTGAGCTACCCAGCTGCCCCCTTCTTGGCTTTTTCTTGCCATAATTTTAGAGTTTAGGGTCACTTCCACACCATATATACATAAAGAATAAGACTTCAGTGGTTGATGATCATGATCAATTTACATGGATATAATACTTTACAAAACACTTAGCATGTATTATTGCATGTGATTCTCCAAAGAAAGCAGTGTGGTATAGCCAAAAGAGAAGAGGATTCGGAGTCAGAAGATCTAAGTTCAAATTTCAATTTTCCAGCTACTTACTGTTTATATGATCTTGGATAAGTCACTTAATCTATGGGCCTCAATTTCTTCATCTTTAAAATGAAGTTGAACTAGATGACATCTAAGGCCTCTTTTGGCCTTAAATCTATTATTCTAAGCTAGTAGCACTTAAATAACTTTGTGATTTTATCTTTCTTTGCTTATTCTAATGATATTTTTCATAATCCATCCAAGCCTTTGTCTTTTATAACTCTTGTTCGTGATTTCTCATAAGTTCCACACAAGGAGTCCAACCAACAATCCTTCTAGAGGCATATTTCTCTATGGCTCTCATAAATACCAACTGGAGTATTCAGTTTATATTAACTAGCATTAATATTATGTGACTTTTAAATATAAGGAAAGTATGATGAAGTAGAGGGGTCAAATACTTGGCAACCCCAGCTGGTAACACTCTCAATGCTTCCTGAACCATATATATGTATATATATGTATGTATACATATATATATATCATATATATCCCACCGAGACCCTTATGTATGCTTTAGAGACTGTTTCTACTTGAGTTTGATATCATTGGTTTAAAGGAATAAAATGACTTATCAATGACATACAAATAGTAAAGGTGGAGAGAACCAGATGGAAACCCAATATTTCTAACTCTGTCCAGCTGAGGTAAGAGAAAAAAAAAGTTATTTAGCATCCACTATGTGCTTTACAAATGCTACCCCATTTAATCCTCACAACAACCCTGGAAGTAGACACTATCTCCATTTCATAGTTGAGGAAACTGAGGTAGATAGAGGTAAAATACCTTGGCCAAGATCACAGGGCAAATTTGAAGTGTTCTTGACTCTGGGTAGAGCACTCTTATCTACTGTACCCCCTTTCATATGATCTGAAGAAATTGGGTGTTTTGGGAGAAATAAATTTGCTGAATGTATAAATGTCCTTTAATAAAACTCACCCCCTCTACAATCTCCTTTGTAAGAATTATAAAATCTGGAAGGTAGGGGTTCATTTTTGGCCTCAGGAACAAGAGATAATATTACAATGCAATTCATTTTGCGATTTATATTGTACATTTCTCAGGGAGAATGGCAACATTTTTATTTAAAAAAAAAGAGCAAGTAACAAAGAGAAAAGTGTATTGAGTGAGGAATCATTATTTAAACAGAAAGGAAATATTACCCAAGGCAAGAGAGTCAAGAAAAAGGAAAAAAAGTCAAATACCACTCCAAGAATTCAAAGATTCATTTTAAAAATCTGATTACAATGAATGGATAATAGAAGGATACACTTTATGGGGGTGGAAGGCACAGAGGACTGAATTTCAATAGTTTGCTCATGCAGAAAGGAAGGTTTAAAAGGAAGATTTGTAGAATGGGAATGATTCAGTCACTTTGAGGTACTGAAAGAAAGTAAAGCTAGAGGAAGTGGTGGGGTGGTGCTGCAGGCTGAGAGGGAAGTTTTTGTTTTGTTTTTTCCAATAGACTCTAAATGGCAAATCTTCCTAATATTTTGAGGGCAAACAGGTAAATGGGTTTCTCAATGTTACTTTTCATCTTCAGATTTTTTAAACAAAGCATTTTAGACAAAGATAATTTGAATGTGTTTTCACACAAAAAAAATCTTTATGGCATTGCTTGATTCAATATTTCTTAAAACTGGTGAACATAAGAAGAGCTAATTGGTAGAATAGGAAAACTACTATGAATTCTATGACTTTTAAATAAAGCCAGACTTTGCTATGGTTCTTCTGAAATGGAAATTGTAAACCCTTCCTTTAGGAGGGACAATCTGAAATTGTCATTAGTTCTATCTAATTAAGCAGAGTTAGAATTGTTTTAGAAAATTGAGGTGAACAAAATATGGACTTACACAAAATTGCAGAAGCCAAAATAAAGCAAAAAAAAAAAACTAATATCAAAAAGCTGTCCTTATCTCTCATCAAGGATAAAGGGACAGTTTCCCCCTCAGTGGGTGATTTCATATGCAGAAATGTTATTTTTAAAAGGTCATTTTTAAAAACATTGTTTTAAGTTTAACATACCATTTTTCAATTAAAATATATTCATCCTCAGTAATTATCTCCTCCAGTTTAGATTTTCAAAAATAGTTGTCATTTGGTTTAAATTTTCAGTGTAAAACAAACATAAAGAACCTTTAATAATCTCAGTTTCTCTGGTTGGAAAAATTACTCTTAAGTATATTCATCATTATCAGCCTTAAAAAGGGGGGGGCGGAAATAAATCTCTTGATATCAAGAATGTTTTCTCTTAAAACAAAAATATAGAAATGGAATTAACTGTGGTTTTCAATATGAAAGCAAACGACTCTTAACTTCTTGCTGTTTTTTCATTATCTTAAATATTTTTTAAAAATTCAAATTTAAATTCAATAAACTTGCCCCCTGTCCTCATGGAGTTTAGTATCTAATAGCTCTCCATGGACCATGCCCGATAAACAGCAGTAAGTAGCCAGCTGTAATAAACAAGTAAGTGTTTTCATTTTAATGCCTTCTTCACAGCCAAATAATAGATATCAAAACCACATTCTGCATTTCACCAGAGTAGTTTAGAAGAAGAAAAAAAGGCATGAGTTCAAGCAAGTTTCTGATTTACACTGTCTCTGACCCTGGGAAGTGTAGGAGATCCTAGGGAAG